>NC_139522.1:14618032-14623032 GCF_947247035.1 Vipera ursinii
GATAGATAGATAGATAGATAGATAGATGATAGATAGATAAAGATAGAGATGCAGGCATGCAGATAGAGATAGATAGATAGATAGATAGATAGATAGATAGATAGATAGACAGACAGACAGACAGACAGACAGACAGACAGACAGACAGACAGATAGATAGATAGATAGATAGATGATAGATAGATAAAGATAGAGATGCAGGCATGCAGATAGAGATAGATAGATCGATAGATAGATAGATCGATAGATAGATAGATAGAGAGAGAGAGACAGACAGACAGACAGACAGACAGACAGACAGATAGATAGATAGATAGATAGATAGATAGATAGATAGACAAACAGATAATCAGATAGAGAGAGAGAGAGAGAGACAGGCAGAGATAGATAGATAGATAGATAGATAGATAGATAGATAGATAGATAGATAGATAGATAGATAGATAGATAGAAATAGAGAGACAGGCATGCGCAAATAGATAGATAGATAGATAGATAGATAGATAGATAGATAGATAGATAGATAGATAGATAGATAGATAGATAGATAAATAGATAGATAGATAGATGATAGATAGATAAAGATAGAGATGCAGGCATGCAGATAGATAGATAGATAGATAGATAGATAGATAGATAGATAGATAGATAGATAGATAGATAGATGGATGGATGGATGGATGGATGGATGGATGGATGGATGGATGGATGGATGGATAGATAGATAGATAGATAGATAGATAGATAGATAGATAGATGGATGGATGGATGGATGGATGGATGGATGGATGGATAGATAGATAGATAGATAGATAGATAGATAGATGGATGGATGGATGGATGGATGGATGGATGGATGGATAGATAGATAGATAGATAGATAGATAGATAGATAGATAGATAGACAGACAGACAGACAGACAGATAGATAGATAGATAGATAGATAGATAAAGATAGAGAGTCAGGCAGAGATGGATAGATAGATAGATAGATAGATAGATAGATAGATAGATAGATAGATAGATAGATAGATAGATGATAGATAGATAAAGATAGAGATGCAGGCATGCAGATAGATAGATAGATAGATAGATAGATAGATAGATAGATAGATAGATAGATAGATAGATAGATAGATAGATAGATAGATAGATAGATAAAGATAGAGATGCAGGCATGCAGATAGAGATAGATAGATAGATAGATAGATAGATAGATAGATAGATAGATAGATAGATAGATAGACAGACAGACAGACAGACAGACAGACAGACAGACAGACAGACAGACAGACAGACAGATAGATAGATAGATAGATAGATAGATAGATAGATAGATAGATAGATAAAGATAGAGAGTCAGGCAGAGATGGATAGATAGATAGATAGATAGATAGATAGATAGATAGATAGATAGATAGATAGATAGATAGATAGATAGATGATAGATAGATAAAGATAGAGATGCAGGCATGCAGATAGAGATAGATAGATAGAGAGAGAGAGAGAGAGAGAGAGAGAGAGAGAGAGAGAGAGACAGACAGACAGACAGACAGACAGACAGACAGACAGACAGACAGATAGATAGATAGATAGATAGATAGATAGATAGATAGACAAACAGATAATCAGATAGAGAGAGAGAGAGAGACAGGCAGAGATAGATAGATAAATAGATAGATAGATAGATAGATAGATAGATAGATAGATAGATAGATAGACAGACAGACAGACAGACAGACAGACAGACAGACAGACAGATAGATAGATAGATAGATAAAGATAGAGATTCAGGCAGAGATGGATGGATAGATAGATAGATAGATAGATAGATAGATAGATAGATAGACAGACAGACAGACAAACAGATAATCAGATAGAGAGAGAGAGAGAGAGACAGGGAGAGATAGATAGATAGATAGATAGATAGATAGATAGATAGATAGATAGATAGATAGATAGATAGATAGATAGAGATTGAGAGACTGGCATGCGCAGATAGATAGATAGATAGATAGATAGATAGATAGATAGATAGATAGATAGATAGATAGATAGATAGATAGATGATAGATAGATAAAGATAGAGATGCAGGCATGCAGATAGAGATAGATAGATAGATAGATAGATAGATAGATAGATAGATAGATAGATAGACAGACAGACAGATTGATAGAGAGATAGACAGACAGACAGACAGACAGACAGACAGACAGACAGACAGACAGATAGATAGATAGATAGATAGATAGATAGATAGATAGATAGATAGATAGATAGATAGATGATAGATAAATAAAGATTGAGATGCAGGCATGCAGATAGAGATAGATAGATAGATAGATAGATAGATAGATAGAGAGAGAGAGAGAGAGAGAGAGAGAGAGACAGACAGACAGACAGACAGACAGACAGACAGACAGATAGATAGATAGATAGATAGATGATAGATAGATAGATAGATAGATAGATAGATAGATAGATAGATAGATAGATAGATAGATAGATGATAGATAAAGATAGAGATGCAGGCATGCAGATAGAGATAGATAGATAGAGAGAGAGAGAGAGAGAGAGAGAGAGAGAGAGAGAGAGAGACAGACAGACAGACAGACAGACAGACAGACAGATAGATAGATAGATAGATAGATAGATAGATGATAGATAAAGATAGAGATGCAGGCATGCAGATAGAGATAGATAGATAGAGAGAGAGAGAGAGAGAGAGAGAGAGAGAGAGACAGACAGACAGACAGACAGACAGACAGACAGATAGATAGATAGATAGACAAACAGATAATCAGATAGAGAGATAGAGAGAGAGAGAGAGAGAGACAGGCAGAGATAGATAGATAAATAGATAGATAGATAGATAGATAGATAGATAGATAGATAGATAGATAGATAGATAGATAGATAGATAGATAGATAGATAGAGATAGAGAGACAGGCATGCGCAAATAGACAGATAGATAGATAGATAGATAGATAAATAGATAGATAGATAGATAGATAGATAGATAGATAGATAGATAGATAGATAGATAGATAGACAGACAGACATAGAGACAGACAGACAGACAGACAGACAGACAGACAGACAGACAGACAGACAGACAGACAGACAGACAGACAGACAGATAGATAGATAGATAGATAGATAGATAGATAGATAGATAGATAGATAGATAAAGATAGAGAGTCAGGCAGAGATGCATAGATAGATAGATAGATAGATAGATAGATAGATAGATAGATAGATAGATAGATAGATAGATAGATAGATAGATAGATAGATAGATAGATAGATGGATGGATGGATGGATGGATGGATGGATGGATGGATGGATGGATGGATGGATGGATGGATGGATGGAAGGATGGATGGATAGATTGATAGATAGATAGATAGATAGATAGATAGATAGATAGATAGATAGATAGATAGATAGATAGATAGATAGATAGATAGATAGAAATAGAGAGACAGGCATGCGCAAATAGATAGATAGATAGATAGATAGATAGATAAATAGATAGATAGATAGATAGATAGATAGATAAATAGATAGATAGATAGATGATAGATAGATAAAGATAGAGATGCAGGCATGCAGATAGATAGATAGATAGATAGATAGATAGATAGATAGATAGATAGATAGATAGATAGATAGATAGATAGATAGATAGATAAAGATAGAGAGTCAGGCAGAGATGGATAGATAGATAGATAGATAGATAGATAGATAGATAGATAGATAGATAGATAGATAGATAGATGATAGATAGATAAAGATAGAGATAGATAGATAGAGAGAGAGAGAGAGAGAGAGAGAGAGAGAGAGAGAGAGACAGACAGACAGACAGACAGACAGACAGATAGATAGATAGATAGATAGATAGATAGACAAACAGATAATCAGATAGAGAGAGAGAGAGAGAGAGACAGGCAGAGATAGATAGATAGATAGATAGATAGATAGATAGATAGATAGATAGATAGATAGATAGATAGATAGATAGATAGATAGGTAGATAGATAGATAGATAGATAGATAGATAGATAGATAGATAGATAGATAGATAGATAGATAGATAGATAGATAGATAGATAGATAGAAATAGAGAGACAGGCATGCGTAGATAGATAGATAGATAGATAGATAGATAGATAGATAGATAGATAGATAGATAGACAGACAGACAGACAGACAGACAGACAGACAGACAGATAGATAGATAGATAGATAGATAAAGATAGAGATTCAGGCAGAGATGGATAGATAGATAGATAGATAGATAGATAGATAGATAGATAGATAGATAGATAGATGATAGATAGATAAAGATAGAGATGCAGGCATGCAGATAGATAGATAGATAGATAGATAGATAGATAGATAGATAGATAGATAGATAGATAGATAGATAGATAGATAGATAGATAGATAGATAGATAGATAAAGATAGAGATGCAGGCATGCAGATAGAGATAGATAGATAGATAGATAGATAGATAGATAGATAGATAGATAGATAGATAGATAGATAGATAGATAGACAGACAGACAGACAGACAGACAGACAGACAGACAGACAGACAGACAGACAGACAGATAGATAGATAGATAGATAGATAGATAGATAGATAGATAGATAGATAAAGATAGAGAGTCAGGCAGAGATGGATAGATAGATAGATAGATAGATAGATAGATAGATAGATAGATAGATAGATAGATAGATAGATAGATAGATAGATAGATGATAGATAGATAAAGATAGAGATGCAGGCATGCAGATAGAGATAGATAGATAGATAGAGAGAGAGAGAGAGAGAGAGAGAGAGAGAGACAGACAGACAGACAGACAGACAGACAGACAGACAGACAGATAGATAGATAGATAGATAGATAGATAGATAGATAGATAGACAAACAGATAATCAGATAGAGAGAGAGAGAGAGACAGGCAGAGATAGATAGATAAATAGATA
>NC_139522.1:14725532-14738032 GCF_947247035.1 Vipera ursinii
AAGATAGAGATGCAGGCATGCAGATAGATAGATAGATAGATAGATAGATAGATAGATAGATAGATAGATAGATAGATAGATGGATGGATGGATGGATGGATGGATGGATGGATGGATGGATGGATAGATAGATAGATAGATAGATAGATAGATAGATAGATAGATAGATAGATAGATAGATAGATAAATAGATAGATAGATAGATAGATGATAGATAGATAAAGATAGAGATGCAGGCATGCAGATAGATAGATAGATAGATAGATAGATAGATAGATAGATAGATAGATAGATAGATAGATAGATAGATAGATAGATGGATGGATGGATGGATGGATGGATGGATGGATGGATGGATAGATAGATAGATAGATAGATAGATGGATGGATGGATGGATGGATGGATAGATAGATAGATAGATAGATAGATAGATAGATAGATAGATAGATAGATAGATAGATAGATAGATAGACAGACAGACGGACAGACAGACAGATAGATAGATAGATAGATAAAGATAGAGAGTCAGGCAGAGATGGATAGATAGATAGATAGATAGATAGATAGATAGATAGATAGATAGATAGATAGATAGATAGATAGATAGATAGATAGATAGATAAAGATAGAGATGCAGGCATGCAGATAGAGATAGATAGATAGATAGATAGATAGATAGATAGATAGATAGATAGACAGACAGACAGACAGACAGATAGATAGATAGATAAAGATAGAGAGTCAGGCAGAGATGGATAGATAGATAGATAGATAGATAGATAGATAGATAGATAGATAGAAAGATAGATAGATAGATAGATGATAGATAGATAGATAGATAGATAGATAGATAGATAGATAGATAGATAGATAGATAGATAGACAGACAGGTAGATAGATAGATAGATAAAGATAGAGAGTCAGGCAGAGATGGATAGATAGATAGATAGATAGATAGATAGATAGATAGATAGATAGATAGATAGATAGATAGATAGATAAAGATAGAGATGCAGGCATGCAGATAGAGATAGATAGATAGATAGATAGATAGATAGATAGATAGATAGATAGATAGATAGATAGATAGATAGATAGATAGACAGACAGACAGACAGACAGACAGACAGACAGACAGACAGACAGACAGACAGATAGATAGATAGATAGATAGATAGATAGATAGACAGACAGACAGACAGACAGATAGATAGATAGATAAAGATAGAGAGTCAGGCAGAGATGGATAGATAGATAGATAGATAGATAGATAGATAGATAGATAGATAGATAGATAGATAGATGATAGATAGATAGATAGATAGATAGATAGATAGATAGATAGATAGATAGATAGATAGACAGACAGGTAGATAGATAGATAGATAAAGATAGAGAGTCAGGCAGAGATGGATAGATAGATAGATAGATAGATAGATAGATAGATAGATAGATAGATAGATAGATAGATAGATAGATAGATAAAGATAGAGATGCAGGCATGCAGATAGAGATAGATAGATAGATAGATAGATAGATAGATAGACAGACAGACAGACAGACAGACAGACAGACAGACAGACAGACAGACAGACAGACAGACAGATAGATAGATAGATAGATAGATAGATAGATAGATAAAGATAGAGAGTCAGGCAGAGATGGATAGATAGATAGATAGATAGATAGATAGATAGATAGATAGATAGATAGATAGATAGATAGATAGATAGATGATAGATAGATAAAGATAGAGATGCAGGCATGCAGATAGAGATAGATAGATAGATAGATAGATAGAGAGAGAGAGAGAGAGAGAGAGAGAGACAGACAGACAGACAGACAGACAGACAGATAGATAGATAGATAGATAGATAGATAGATAGATAGATAGATAGACAAACAGATAATCAGATAGAGAGAGAGAGAGAGAGAGAGACAGGCAGAGATAGATAGATAGATAGATAGATAGATAGATAGATAGATAGATAGATAGATAGATAGATAGATAGAAATAGAGAGACAGGCATGCGTAGATAGATAGATAGATAGATAGATAGATAGATAGATAGATAGATAGATAGACAGACAGACAGACAGACAGACAGACAGACAGATAGATAGATAGATAGATAAAAATAGAGATTCAGGCAGAGATGGATGGATAGATAGATAGATAGATAGATAGATAGATAGATAGATAGATAGATAGATAGATAGACAGACAGACAGACAAACAGATAATCAGATAGAGAGAGAGAGAGAGAGACAGGGAGAGATAGATAGATAGATAGATAGATAGATAGATAGATAGATAGATAGATAGATAGATAGATAGATAGATAGATAGATAGAGATTGAGAGACTGGCATGCGCAGATAGATAGATAGATAGATAGATAGATAGATAGATAGATAGATAGATAGATAGATAGATAGATAGATAGATGATAGATAGATAAAGATAGAGATGCAGGCATGCAGATAGAGATAGATAGATAGATAGATAGATAGATAGATAGATAGATAGATAGATAGATAGATAGATAGATAGATAGACAGACAGACAGACAGATTGATAGAGAGACAGACAGACAGACAGACAGACAGACAGACAGACAGACAGACAGACAGACAGACAGATAGATAGATAGATAGATAGATAGATAGATAGATAGATAGATAGATAGATGATAGATAGATAAAGATAGAGATGCAGGCATGCAGATAGAGATAGATAGATAGATAGATAGATAGATAGATAGATAGATAGATAGATAGATAGATAGATAGATAGATAGATAGATATAGAGAGAGAGAGAGAGACAGACAGACAGACAGACAGACAGACAGACAGACAGATAGATAGATAGATAGATAGATAGATAGATAGATAGATAGATAGATAGATAGATAGATAGATAGATAGATAGATAAAGATAGAGATGCAGGCATGCAGATAGAGATAGATAGATAGATAGATAGATAGATAGATAGATAGATAGATAGATAGATAGATAGATAGATAGATAGATAGATAGATAGATAGACAGACAGGTAGATAGATAGATAGATAAAGATAGAGAGTCAGGCAGAGATGGATAGATAGATAGATAGATAGATAGATAGATAGATAGATAGATAGATAGATAGATAGATAGATAGATAAAGATAGAGATGCAGGCATGCAGATAGAGATAGATAGATAGATAGATAGATAGATAGATAGATAGATAGATAGATAGATAGATAGATAGATAGATAGATAGATAGATAGATAGACAGACAGACAGACAGACAGACAGACAGACAGACAGACAGACAGACAGACAGACAGACAGACAGATAGATAGATAGATAGATAGATAGATAGATAGATAGATAGATAGATAGATAAAGATAGAGAGTCAGGCAGAGATGGATAGATAGATAGATAGATAGATAGATAGATAGATAGATAGATAGATAGATAGATAGATAGATAGATAGATAGATAGATGATAGATAGATAAAGATAGAGATGCAGGCATGCAGATAGAGATAGATAGATAGATAGAGAGAGAGAGAGAGAGAGAGAGAGAGAGAGAGAGACAGACAGACAGACAGACAGACAGACAGACAGACAGATAGATAGATAGATAGATAGATAGATAGATAGATAGATAGATAGATAGACAAACAGATAATCAGATAGAGAGAGAGAGAGAGAGAGACAGGCAGAGATAGATAGATAGATAGATAGATAGATAGATAGATAGATAGATAGATAGATAGATAGATAGATAGATAGATAGATAGATAGATAGATAGATAGAAATAGAGAGACAGGCATGCGTAGATAGATAGATAGATAGATAGATAGATAGATAGATAGATAGATAGATAGATAGATAGATAGACAGACAGACAGACAGACAGACAGACAGACAGACAGACAGACAGACAGACAGATAGATAGATAGATAGATAAAAATAGAGATTCAGGCAGAGATGGATGGATAGATAGATAGATAGATAGATAGATAGATAGATAGATAGATAGATAGATAGATAGATAGACAGACAGACAAACAGATAATCAGATAGAGAGAGAGAGAGACAGGGAGAGATAGATAGATAGATAGATAGATAGATAGATAGATAGATAGATAGATAGATAGATAGATAGATAGATAGAGATTGAGAGACTGGCATGCGCAGATAGATAGATAGATAGATAGATAGATAGATAGATAGATAGATAGATAGATAGATAGATAGATAGATAGACAGATAGATAGATAGATGATAGATAGATAAAGATAGAGATGCAGGCATGCAGATAGAGATAGATAGATAGATAGATAAATAGATAGATAGATAGATAGATAGATAGATAGATAGATAGATAGATAGATAGATAGACAGACAGACAGACAGATTGATAGAGAGATAGACAGACAGACAGACAGACAGACAGACAGACAGACAGACAGACAGACAGACAGACAGACAGATAGATAGATAGATAGATAGATAGATAGATAGATAGATAGATAGATAGATAGATAGATAGATAGATGATAGATAGATAAAGATAGAGATGCAGGCATGCAGATAGAGATAGATAGATAGATAGATAGATAGATAGATAGATAGATAGATAGATAGATAGATAGATAGATATAGAGAGAGAGACAGACAGACAGACAGACAGACAGACAGACAGACAGACAGATAGATAGATAGATAGATAGATAGATAGATAGATAGATAAAGATAGAGATGCAGGCATGCAGATAGAGATAGATAGATAGATAGATAGATAGATAGATAGATAGATAGATAGATAGATAGACAGACAGACAGACAGACAGACAGACAGACAGACAGACAGATAGATAGATAGATAAAGATAGAGATTCAGGCAGAGATGGATAGATAGATAGATAGATAGATAGATAGATAGATAGATAGATAGACAGACAGACAGACAAACAGATAATCAGATAGAGAGAGAGAGAGAGAGACAGGGAGAGATAGATAGATAGATAGATAGATAGATAGATAGATAGATAGATAGATAGATAGATAGATAGATAGATAGATAGATAGATAGAGATTGAGAGACTGGCATGCGCAGATAGATAGATAGATAGATAGATAGATAGATAGATAGATAGATAGATAGATAGATAGATAGATAGATAGATAGATAGATAGATGATAGATAGATAAAGATAGAGATGCAGGCATGCAGATAGAGATAGATAGATAGATAGATAGATAGATAGATAGATAGATAGATAGATAGATAGATAGATGATAGATAAAGATAGAGATGCAGGCATGCAGACAGAGATAGATAGATAGATAGATAGATAGATAGATAGATAGATAGATAGATAGATAGATAGATAGATAGATAGATAGACAGACAGACAGACAGACAGACAGACAGACAGACAGACAGATAGATAGATAGATAGATAGATAGATAGACAAAAAGATAATCAGATAGAGAGAGAGAGAGAGAGACAGAGAGAGAGAGACAGGCAGAGATAGATAGATAGATAGATAGATAGATAGATAGATAGATAGATAGATAGATAGATAGATAGATAGATAGATAGATAGATAGATAGATAGATAGATAGATAGATAGAGATAGAGAGACAGGCATGCGCAAATAGACAGACAGATAGATAGATAGATAGATAGATAGATAGATAGATAGATAGATAGATAGATAGACAGACAGACAGACAGACAGACAGACAGACAGACAGACAGACAGATAGATAGATAGATAGACAGACAGACAGACAGATAGATAGATAGATAAAGATAGTCAGGCAGAGATGGATAGATGGATAGATAGATAGATAAATAGATAGATAGATAGATAGATAGATAGATAGATAGATAGACAGACAGACAGACAGACAGACAGACAGACAGACAGACAGACAGACAGACAGACAGACAGATAGATAGATAAAGATAGAGAGTCAGGCAGAGATGGATAGATAGATAGATAGATAGATAGATAGATAGATAGATAGATAGATAGATAGATAGATAGATAGACAGACAAACATAATCAGAGAGAGAGAGAGAGAGACAGGGAGAGATAGATAGATAGATAGATAGATAGATAGATAGATAGATAGATAGATAGATAGATAGATAGATAGATAGATAGATAGATAGATAGATAGAGATTGAGAGACAGGCATGCGTAGATAGATAGATAGATAGATTGATAGATAGATAGATAGATAGATAGATAGATAGATAGATAGATAGATAGATAGATAGATAGACAAACAGATAATAAGATAGATAGATAGAGAGAGAGAGAGAGACAGGCAGAGATAGATAGATAGATAGATAGATAGATAGATAGATAGATAGATAGATAGATAGATAGATAGATAGATAGATAGATAGATAGATAGATAGAGATTGAGAGACTGGCATGCGCAGATAGATAGATAGATAGATAGATAGATAGATAGATAGATAGATAGATAGATAGATAGATAGATAGATAGATGATAGATAGATAAAGATAGAGATGCAGGCATGCAGATAGAGATAGATAGATAGATAGATAGATAGATAGATAGATAGATAGATAGATAGATAGACAGACAGACAGACAGATTGATAGAGAGATAGACAGACAGACAGACAGACAGACAGACAGACAGACAGACAGACAGACAGACAGATAGATAGATAGATAGATAGATAGATAGATAGATAGATAGATAGATAGATAGATAGATAGATAGATGATAGATAGATAAAGATAGAGATGCAGGCATGCAGATAGAGATAGATAGATAGATAGATAGATAGATAGATAGATAGATAGATAGATAGATAGATAGATAGACAGACAGACAGACAGACAGACAGACAGACAGATAGATAGATAGATAGATAAAAATAGAGATTCAGGCAGAGATGGATGGATAGATAGATAGATAGATAGATAGATAGATAGATAGATAGATAGATAGATAGATAGATAGACAGACAGACAGACAAACAGATAATCAGATAGAGAGAGAGAGAGAGAGACAGGGAGAGATAGATAGATAGATAGATAGATAGATAGATAGATAGATAGATAGATAGATAGATAGATAGATAGATAGAGATTGAGAGACTGGCATGCGCAGATAGATAGATAGATAGATAGATAGATAGATAGATAGATAGATAGATAGATAGATAGATAGATAGATAGATAGATAGATAGATAGATGATAGATAGATAAAGATAGAGATGCAGGCATGCAGATAGAGATAGATAGATAGATAGATAGATAGATAGATAGATAGATAGATAGATAGATAGATAGATAGACAGACAGACAGACAGATTGATAGAGAGACAGACAGACAGACAGACAGACAGACAGACAGACAGACAGACAGACAGACAGATAGATAGATAGATAGATAGATAGATAGATAGATAGATAGATAGATAGATAGATAGATAGATGATAGATAGATAAAGATAGAGATGCAGGCATGCAGATAGAGATAGATAGATAGATAGATAGATAGATAGATAGATAGATAGATAGATAGATAGATAGATAGATAGATAGATAGATAGATAGATAAAGATAGAGAGTCAGGCAGAGATGGATAGATAGATAGATAGATAGATAGATAGATAGATAGATAGATAGATAGAGAGATAGATAGATAGATAGATAGATGATAGATAGATAAAGATAGAGATGCAGGCATGCAGATAGAGATAGATAGATAGATAGAGAGAGAGAGAGAGAGAGAGAGAGAGACAGACAGACAGACAGACAGACAGACAGACAGATAGATAGATAGATAGATAGATAGATAGATAGATAGATAGATAGACAAACAGATAATCAGATAGAGAGAGAGAGAGAGAGAGACAGGCAGAGATAGATAGATAGATAGATAGATAGATAGATAGATAGATAGATAGATAGATAGATAGATAGATAGATAGATAGATAGATAGATAGATAGATAGAAATAGAGAGACAGGCATGCGTAGATAGATAGATAGATAGATAGATAGATAGATAGATAGATAGATAGATAGATAGACAGACAGACAGACAGACAGACAGACAGACAGACAGACAGACAGACAGATAGATAGATAGATAGATAAAAATAGAGATTCAGGCAGAGATGGATGGATAGATAGATAGATAGATAGATAGATAGATAGATAGATAGACAGACAGACAGACAAACAGATAATCAGATAGAGAGAGAGAGAGAGACAGGGAGAGATAGATAGATAGATAGATAGATAGATAGATAGATAGATAGATAGATAGATAGATAGATAGATAGATAGATAGATAGATAGATAGATAGATAGATAGATAGAGATTGAGAGACTGGCATGCGCAGATAGATAGATAGATAGATAGATAGATAGATAGATAGATAGATAGATAGATAGATAGACAGATAGATAGATAGATGATAGATAGATAAAGATAGAGATGCAGGCATGCAGATAGAGATAGATAGATAGATAGATAAATAGATAGATAGATAGATAGATAGATAGATAGATAGATAGACAGACAGACAGACAGATTGATAGAGAGATAGACAGACAGACAGACAGACAGACAGACAGACAGACAGACAGACAGACAGACAGACAGATAGATAGATAGATAGATAGATAGATAGATAGATAGATAGATAGATAGATAGATGATAGATAGATAAAGATAGAGATGCAGGCATGCAGATAGAGATAGATAGATAGATAGATAGATAGATAGATAGATAGATAGATAGATAGATAGATAGATATAGAGAGAGAGACAGACAGACAGACAGACAGACAGACAGACAGACAGACAGACAGACAGATAGATAGATAGATAGATAGATAGATAGATAGATAGATAGATAGATAAAGATAGAGATGCAGGCATGCAGATAGAGATAGATAGATAGATAGATAGATAGATAGATAGATAGATAGATAGATAGATAGACAGACAGACAGACAGACAGACAGACAGACAGACAGATAGATAGATAGATAAAGATAGAGATTCAGGCAGAGATGGATAGATAGATAGATAGATAGATAGATAGATAGATAGATAGATAGATAGATAGACAGACAGACAGACAAACAGATAATCAGATAGAGAGAGAGAGAGAGAGACAGGGAGAGATAGATAGATAGATAGATAGATAGATAGATAGATAGATAGATAGATAGATAGATAGATAGATAGATAGATAGATAGAGATTGAGAGACTGGCATGCGCAGATAGATAGATAGATAGATAGATAGATAGATAGATAGATAGATAGATAGATAGATAGATAGATAGATAGATAGATGATAGATAGATAAAGATAGAGATGCAGGCATGCAGATAGAGATAGATAGATAGATAGATAGATAGATAGATAGATAGATAGATAGATAGATAGATAGATAGATGATAGATAAAGATAGAGATGCAGGCATGCAGACAGAGATAGATAGATAGATAGATAGATAGATAGATAGATAGATAGATAGATAGATAGATAGACAGACAGACAGACAGACAGACAGACAGACAGACAGACAGATAGATAGATAGATAGATAGATAGATAGACAAAAAGATAATCAGATAGAGAGAGAGAGAGAGAGACAGAGAGAGAGAGACAGGCAGAGATAGATAGATAGATAGATAGATAGATAGATAGATAGATAGATAGATAGATAGATAGATAGATAGATAGATAGATAGATAGATAGATAGATAGAGATAGAGAGACAGGCATGCGCAAATAGACAGACAGATAGATAGATAGATAGATAGATAGATAGATAGATAGATAGATAGATAGATAGATAGATAGACAGACAGACAGACAGACAGACAGACAGACAGACAGACAGACAGACAGATAGATAGATAGATAGACAGACAGACAGACAGATAGATAGATAGATAAAGATAGTCAGGCAGAGATGGATAGATGGATAGATAGATAGATAAATAGATAGATAGATAGATAGATAGATAGATAGATAGATAGACAGACAGACAGACAGACAGACAGACAGACAGACAGACAGACAGACAGACAGACAGACAGACAGATAGATAGATAAAGATAGAGAGTCAGGCAGAGATGGATAGATAGATAGATAGATAGATAGATAGATAGATAGATAGATAGATAGATAGACAGACAAACATAATCAGAGAGAGAGAGAGAGACAGGGAGAGATAGATAGATAGATAGATAGATAGATAGATAGATAGATAGATAGATAGATAGATAGATAGATAGATAGATAGATAGATAGAGATTGAGAGACAGGCATGCGTAGATAGATAGATAGATAGATTGATAGATAGATAGATAGATAGATAGATAGATAGATAGATAGATAGATAGATAGATAGATAGATAGATAGACAAACAGATAATAAGATAGATAGATAGAGAGAGAGAGAGAGACAGGCAGAGATAGATAGATAGATAGATAGATAGATAGATAGATAGATAGATAGATAGATAGATAGATAGATAGATAGATAGATAGATAGATAGATAGATAGATAGATAGAGATTGAGAGACTGGCATGCGCAGATAGATAGATAGATAGATAGATAGATAGATAGATAGATAGATAGATAGATAGATAGATAGCTAGATAGATAGATAGATAGATAGATAGATGATAGATAGATAAAGATAGAGATGCAGGCATGCAGATAGAGATAGATAGATAGATAGATAGATAGATAGATAGATAGATAGATAGATAGACAGACAGACAGACAGATTGATAGAGAGATAGACAGACAGACAGACAGACAGACAGACAGACAGACAGACAGACAGACAGACAGACAGATAGATAGATAGATAGATAGATAGATAGATAGATAGATAGATAGATAGATAGATAGATAGATGATAGATAGATAAAGATAGAGATGCAGGCATGCAGATAGAGATAGATAGATAGATAGATAGATAGATAGATAGATAGATAGATAGATAGATAGATAGATAGATAGATAGATATAGAGAGAGAGAGAGACAGACAGACAGACAGACAGACAGACAGACAGACAGACAGACAGATAGATAGATAGATAGATAGATAGATAGATAGATAGATAGATAGATAGATAGATAGATAAAGATAGAGATGCAGGCATGCAGATAGAGATAGATAGATAGATAGATAGATAGATAGATAGATAGATAGATAGATAGATAGATAGATAGATAGATAGATAGATAGACAGACAGGTAGATAGATAGATAGATAGATAAAGATAGAGAGTCAGGCAGAGATGGATAGATAGATAGATAGATAGATAGATAGACAGACAGACAGACAGACAGACAGACAGACAGACAGACAGACAGACAGACAGACAGACAGATAGATAGATAAAGATAGAGAGTCAGGCAGAGATGGATAGATAGATAGATAGATAGATAGATAGATAGATAGATAGATAGATAGATAGATAGATAGACAGACATAATCAGAGAGAGAGAGAGAGAGAGAGGGAGAGATAGATAGATAGATAGATAGATAGATAGATAGATAGATAGATAGATAGATAGATAGATAGATAGATAGATAGATAGATAGATAGATAGATAGATAGATAGATAGAGATTGAGAGACAGGCATGCGCAGATAGATAGATAGATAGATAGATAGATAGATAGATAGATAGATAGATAGACAGACAGACAGACAGACAGACAGACAGACAGACAGACAGACAGACAGACAGACAGACAGATAGATAGATAAAGATAGAGAGTCAGGCAGAGATGGATAGATAGATAGATAGATAGATAGATAGATAGATAGATAGATAGATAGATAGATAGATAGATAGATAGACAGACAAACATAATCAGAGAGAGAGAGAGAGAGACAGGGAGAGATAGATAGATAGATAGATAGATAGATAGATAGATAGATAGATAGATAGATAGATAGATAGATAGATACAGATTGAGAGACAGGCATGCGCAGATAGATAGATAGATAGATAGATAGATAGATAGATAGATAGATAGATAGATAGATAGATAGATAGATAGATAGAAAGATAGACAAACAGATAATAAGATAGATAGATAGAGAGAGAGAGAGAGACAGGCAGAGATAGATAGATAGATAGATAGATAGATAGATAGATAGATAGATAGATAGATAGATAGATAGATAGATAGATAGATAGATAGATAGATAGATAGATAGATAGATAGATAGAGATTGAGAGACTGGCATGCGCAGATAGATAGATAGATAGATAGATAGATAGATAGATAGATAGATAGATAGATAGATAGATAGATAGATGATAGATAGATAAAGATAGAGATGCAGGCATGCAGATAGAGATAGATAGATAGATAGATAGATAGATAGATAGATAGATAGATAGATAGATAGATAGATAGATAGACAGACAGACAG
>NC_139522.1:14743032-14745532 GCF_947247035.1 Vipera ursinii
AGATAGATAGATAGATAGATAGATAGATAGATAGATAGATAGATAGATGATAGATAGATAAAGATAGAGATGCAGGCATGCAGATAGAGATAGATAGATAGATAGATAGATAGATAGATAGATAGATAGATAGATAGATAGATAGATAGATATAGAGAGAGAGACAGACAGACAGACAGACAGACAGACAGACAGACAGATAGATAGATAGATAGATAGATAGATAGATAGATAGATAGATAGATAGATAGATAGATAGATAGATAGATAAAGATAGAGATGCAGGCATGCAGATAGAGATAGATAGATAGATAGATAGATAGATAGATAAATAGATAGATAGATAGATAGATAGATAGATAGACAGACAGACAGACAGACAGACAGACAGACAGACAGACAGATAGATAGATAGATAAAGATAGAGATTCAGGCAGAGATGGATAGATAGATAGATAGATAGATAGATAGATAGATAGATAGATAGATAGATAGATAGATAGACAGACAGACAGACAAACAGATAATCAGATAGAGAGAGAGAGAGAGAGACAGGGAGAGATAGATAGATAGATAGATAGATAGATAGATAGATAGATAGATAGATAGATAGATAGATAGATAGATAGATAGATAGAGATTGAGAGACTGGCATGCGCAGATAGATAGATAGATAGATAGATAGATAGATAGATAGATAGATAGATAGATAGATAGATGATAGATAGATAAAGATAGAGATGCAGGCATGCAGATAGAGATAGATAGATAGATAGATAGATAGATAGATAGATAGATAGATAGATAGATAGATAGATAGATAGATAGATAGATGATAGATAAAGATAGAGATGCAGGCATGCAGATAGAGATAGATAGATAGATAGATAGATAGATAGATAGATAGATAGATAGATAGATAGATAGACAGACAGACAGACAGACAGACAGACAGACAGACAGACAGACAGATAGATAGATAGATAGATAGATAGATAGATAGATAGATAGACAAAAAGATAATCAGATAGAGAGAGAGAGAGAGACAGAGAGAGAGAGACAGGCAGAGATAGATAGATAGATAGATAGATAGATAGATAGATAGATAGATAGATAGATAGATAGATAGATAGATGATAGATAGATAAAGATAGAGATGCAGGCATGCAGATAGAGATAGATAGATAGATAGATAGATAGATAGATAGATAGATAGATAGATAGATAGATAGATAGACAGACAGACAGACAGATTGATAGAGAGATAGACAGACAGACAGACAGACAGACAGACAGACAGACAGACAGATAGATAGATAGATAGATAGATAGATAGATAGATAGATAGATAGATAGATAGATAGATAGATAGATGATAGATAGATAAAGATAGAGATGCAGGCATGCAGATAGAGATAGATAGATAGATAGATAGATAGATAGATAGATAGATAGATAGATAGATAGATAGATAGATATAGAGAGAGAGAGAGACAGACAGACAGACAGACAGACAGACAGACAGACAGATAGATAGATAGATAGATAGATAGATAGATAGATAGATAGATAGATAGATAGATAGATAAAGATAGAGATGCAGGCATGCAGATAGAGATAGATAGATAGATAGATAGATAGATAGATAGATAGATAGATAGATAGATAGATAGATAGATAGATAGATAGATAGATAAAGATAGAGATGCAGGCATGCAGATAGAGATAGATAGATAGATAGATAGATAGATAGATAGATAGATAGATAGATAGATAGATAGATAGATAGATAGACAGACAGACAGACAGACAGACAGACAGACAGACAGACAGACAGACAGACAGACAGACAGACAGACAGATAGATAGATAGATAGATAGATAGATAGATAGATAGATAAAGATAGAGAGTCAGGCAGAGATGGATAGATAGATAGATAGATAGATAGATAGATAGATAGATAGATAGATAGATAGATAGATAGATAGATAGATAGATAGATAGATGATAGATAGATAAAGATAGAGATGCAGGCATGCAGATAGAGATAGATAGATAGATAGAGAGAGAGAGAGAGAGAGAGAGAGAGACAGACAGACAGACAGACAGACAGACAGACAGACAGACAGATAGATAGATAGATAGATAGATAGATAGATAGATAGATAGATAGATAGATAGACAAACAGATAATCAGATAGAGAGAGAGAGAGAGAGAGACAGGCAGAGATAGATAGATAGATAGATAGATAGATAGATAGATAGATAGATAGATAGATAGATAGATAGATAGATAGATAGATAGATAGATAGAAATAGAGAGACAGGCATGCGTAGATAGATAGATAGATAGATAGATAGATAGATAGATAGATAGATAGATAGATAGATAGATAGACAGACAGACAGACAGACAGACAGACAGACAGACAGATAGATAGATAGATAGATAAAAATAGAGATTCAGGCAGAGATGGATGGATAGATAGATAGATAGAT
>NC_139522.1:14870532-14873032 GCF_947247035.1 Vipera ursinii
GAGATGCAGGCATGCAGATAGATAGATAGATAGATAGATAGATAGATAGATAGATAGATAGATAGATAGATAGATAGATAGATAGATAGACATACAGATAGATAGATAGATAGATAAAGATAGAGAGTCAGGCAGAGATGGATAGATAGATAGATAGATAGATAGATAGATAGATAGATAGATAGATAGATAGATAGATAGATAGATAGATAGATAGATAGATAGATAAAGATAGAGATGCAGGCATGCAGATAGAGATAGATAGATAGATAGATAGATAGATAGATAGATAGATAGATAGATAGATAGATAGATAGATAGATAGACAGACAGACAGACAGACAGACAGACAGACAGACAGACAGACAGACAGACAGACAGATAGATAGATAGATAAAGATAGAGATTCAGGCAGAGATGGATAGATAGATATTTATTTATTTATTTATTTAGTTATATTTATATACCGCCCTATTCCCTGAGGACTCAGGGCGGTTTACAGGGAATTAAAAATCCAGAATACAAAAATTAAGAACCAAATTAAAAAATATTAAATTAACCCTGTAGTCAGTTAAAAAGAACCCCAAATTAAAAATTCCTCCTCAGTCTGGGCCCGAGAGCTCGAAGAGCCAGGTCTTCAGGCCCCGGCGGAATGATCGAAGGTCGGGGGCAGTTCTCAGCTCCACCGGCAGCTGGTTCCAGAGGGCAGGCGCTCCCACCGAGAAGGCCCTATCCCTGGGTGTCACCCGCCGGCAGTCTCTTACCGGCGGGACCCTGAGCAGACCCTCCCTGTGGGAGCGCACTGGGCGAAGGGCATTTGATGCCGGCAGCAGGTGTTCCCTCAGATATCCCGGACCCAGGCCATGTAGGGCTTTATAGGTGATAACCAGCACCTTGAATTTCACCCGGAGGGCAACCGGAAGCCAATGCAGCTCACGGAGTAGAGGTGTTACATGGGAGTATCGGGAAACCCCCATTACAACTCGCGCGGCCGCATTCTGCACCAGTTGAAGCCTCCGAGTGGTCTTCAAGGGCAGCCCCATGTAGAGAGCGTTACAGTAGTCCAAACGGGAGGTCACAAGCGCATGAGTAACTGTGCGTAGGGCGTCTCGGTCCAGATAGGGACGCAACTGGCGCACCAGGCGAACCTGGGCAAAAGCCCCCCTGGTCACGGCTCCTATATGGTCTTCAAAATTGAGCCGTGAATCCAGGAGGACGCCCAAGTTGCGAGCCCTATCGACGGGGGGTAACACCTCACCCCCCATCATTAAGGATGGAATAACTTGGTTAACCCGAGATGCCGATATGCACAGCCACTCAGTCTTGGCGGGATTGAGACGAAGCCTGTTTCTCCCCATCCAGACCTGAACCGCCTCCAGGCATCGGGACATCACGGAGAGGGCATCACTGGGTTGGTTCGGGGTGGAAAGAAAAAGTTGGGTATCATCAGCGTACTGATGATACCCCACCCCAAAACCACGAATGATCTCGCCCAGCGGCTTCATATAGATGTTGAACAGGAGAGGCGAGAGAACCGACCCCTGAGGGACTCCACAAATGAGAGACCCCGGGGCGGATCTCTGATAGATAGATAGATAGATAGATAGATAGATAGATAGATAGATAGATAGATAGATAGATAGATAGATAGATAGATAGATAGATAGATAGACAGATAGACAGACAGACAGACAGACAAACAGATAATCAGATAGATAGAGAGAGAGAGAGACAGGGAGAGATAGATAGATAGATAGATAGATAGATAGATAGATAGATAGATAGATAGATAGATAGATAGATAGATAGATAGATAGAGATTGAGAGACTGGCATGCGCAGATAGATAGATAGATAGATAGATAGATAGATAGATAGATAGATAGATAGATAGATAGATAGATAGATAGATAAAGATAGAGAGTCAGGCAGAGATGGATAGATAGATAGATAGATAGATAGATAGATAGATAGATAGATAGATAGATAGATAGATAGATAGACAGACAGACAGACAGACAGACAGACAGACAGACAGACAGACAGATAGATAGATAGATAGATAGATAGATAGATAGATGATAGATAGATAAAGATAGAGATGCAGGCATGCAGATAGAGATAGATAGATAGATAGATAGATAGATAGATAGATAGATAGATAGATAGATAGATAGATAGATAGATCGATAGATAGATAGAGAGAGAGATAGACAGACAGACAGACAGACAGACAGACAGACAGACAGATAGATAGATAGATAGATAGATAGATAGATAGATAGATAGATAGATAGATAGACAAACAGATAATCAGATAGAGAGAGAGAGAGAGAGACAGGCAGAGATAGATCTATCTATCTATCTATCTATCTATCTATCTATCTATCTATCCATCTCTGCCTGACTCTCTATCTTTATCTATCTATCTATCTATCTATCTATCTGTCTGTCTGTCTGTCTATCTATCTATCTATCTATCTATCTATCTATCTATCTAT
>NC_139522.1:14900532-14910532 GCF_947247035.1 Vipera ursinii
GAGAGAGAGGCAGAGATAGATAGATAGATAGATAGATAGATAGATAGATAGATAGATAGATAGATAGATAGATAGACAGACAGACAGACAGATAGATAGATAGATAGATAAAGATAGAGAGTCAGGCAGAGATGGATAGATACATAGATAGATAGATAGATAGATAGATAGATAGATAGATAGATAGATAGATAGATAGATAGATAGATAGATAGATAGATGGAAGGATAGATAGATAGATAGATAGATAGATGATAGATAGATAAAGATAGAGATGCAGGCATGCAGATAGATAGATAGATAGATAGATAGATAGATAGATAGATAGATAGATAGATAGATAGATAGATAGATAGATAGATAGACATACAGATAGATAGATAGATAGATAAAGATAGAGAGTCAGGCAGAGATGGATAGATAGATAGATAGATAGATAGATAGATAGATAGATAGATAGATAGATAGATAGATAGATAGATAGATAGATAGATAGATAGATAAAGATAGAGATGCAGGCATGCAGATAGAGATAGATAGATAGATAGATAGATAGATAGATAGATAGATAGATAGATAGATAGATAGATAGACAGACAGACAGACAGACAGACAGACAGACAGACAGACAGACAGACAGACAGACAGACAGACAGATAGATAGATAGATAAAGATAGAGATTCAGGCAGAGATGGATAGATAGATAGATAGATAGATAGATAGATAGATAGATAGATAGATAGATAGATAGACAGACAGACAGACAGACAGACAGACAGACAGACAGACAGACAGACAGACAGACAGATAGATAGATAGATAAAGATAGAGATTCAGGCAGAGATGGATAGATAGATAGATAGATAGATAGATAGATAGATAGATAGATAGATAGATAGATAGACAGACAGACAAACAGATAATCAGATAGATAGAGAGAGAGAGAGACAGGGAGAGATAGATAGATAGATAGATAGATAGATAGATAGATAGATAGATAGATAGATAGATAGATAGATAGATAGATAGATAGAGATTGAGAGACTGGCATGCGCAGATAGATAGATAGATAGATAGATAGATAGATAGATAGATAGATAGATAGATAGATAGATAGATAGATAGATGATAGATAGATAGATAGATAGATAGATAGATAGAGATTGAGAGACTGGCATGCGCAGATAGATAGATAGATAGATAGATAGATAGATAGATAGATAGATAGATAGATAGATAGATAGAAATAGAGAGACAGGCATGCGTAGATAGATAGATAGATAGATAGATAGATAGATAGATAGATAGATAGATAGACAGACAGACAGACAGACAGACAGACAGACAGACAGACAGATAGATAGATAGATAGATAGATAAAGATAGAGATTCAGGCAGAGATGGATGGATAGATAGATAGATAGATAGATAGATAGATAGATAGATAGATAGATAGATAGACAGACAGACAGACAAACAGATAATCAGATAGAGAGAGAGAGACAGGGAGAGATAGATAGATAGATATATAGATAGATAGATAGATAGATAGATAGATAGATAGATAGATAGATAGATAGATAGATAGATAGATAGATAGATAGATAGATAGATAGAGATTGAGAGACTGGCATGCGCAGATAGATAGATAGATAGATAGATAGATAGATAGATAGATAGATAGATAGATAGATAGATAGATAGATAGATAGATAGATGATAGATAGATAAAGATAGAGATGCAGGCATGCAGATAGAGATAGATAGATAGATAGATAGATAGATAGATAGATAGATAGATAGATAGATAGATAGATAGACAGACAGACAGACAAACAGATAATCAGATAGAGAGAGAGAGACAGGGAGAGATAGATAGATAGATAGATAGATAGATAGATAGATAGATAGATAGATAGATAGATAGATAGATAGATAGATAGATAGATAGATAGATAGATAGAGATTGAGAGACTGGCATGCGCAGATAGATAGATAGATAGATAGATAGATAGATAGATAGATAGATAGATAGATAGATAGATAGATAGATAGATAGATGATAGATAGATAAAGATAGAGATGCAGGCATGCAGATAGAGATAGATAGATAGATAGATAGATAGATAGATAGATAGATAGATAGATAGACAGACAGACAGACAGACAGACAGATTGATAGAGAGATAGACAGACAGACAGACAGACAGACAGACAGACAGACAGACAGACAGATAGATAGATAGATAGATAGATAGATAGATAGATAGATAGATGATAGATAGATAAAGATTGAGATGCAGGCATGCAGATAGAGATAGATAGATAGATAGATAGATAGAGAGAGAGAGAGAGAGAGAGAGAGAGAGAGAGAGAGAGACAGACAGACAGACAGACAGACAGACAGACAGACAGACAGATAGATAGATAGATAGATAGATAGATAGATAGATAGATAGATAGATAAAGATAGAGATGCAGGCATGCAGATAGAGATAGATAGATAGATAGATAGATAGATAGATAGATAGATAGATAGATAGATAGATAGATAGATAGATAGATAGACAGACAGACAGACAGACAGACAGACAGACAGACAGACAGACAGACAGACAGATAGATAGATAGATAAAGATAGAGATTCAGGCAGAGATGGATAGATAGATAGATAGATAGATAGATAGATAGATAGATAGATAGATAGATAGATAGATAGATAGATAGATAGACAGACAGACAAACAGATAATCAGATAGAGAGAGAGAGAGAGAGACAGGGAGAGATAGATAGATAGATAGATAGATAGATAGATAGATAGATAGATAGATAGATAGATAGATAGATAGATAGATAGAGATTGAGAGACTGGCATGCGCAGATAGATAGATAGATAGATAGATAGATAGATAGATAGATAGATAGATAGATAGATAGATAGATAGATAGATAGATGATAGATAAAGATAGAGATGCAGGCATGCAGATAGAGATAGATAGATAGATAGATAGATAGATAGATAGATAGATAGATAGACAGACAGACAGACAGACAGACAGACAGACAGACAGACAGACAGACAGACAGACAGATAGATAGATAGATAGATAGATAGATAGATAGATAGATAGATAGATAGATAAAGATAGAGAGTCAGGCAGAGATGGATAGATAGATAGATAGATAGATAGATAGATAGATAGATAGATAGATAGATAGATAGATAGATAGATAGATAGATAGATAGAGATTGAGAGACAGGCATGCGCAGATAGATAGATAGATAGATAGATAGATAAATGAGAATATGTTAAGGTAATAGTGAATTGTGGAAGAATATAGATGGGAATGATGCTAGTTTTCTTTTATTTTAGTTTTTTATATATATTTAGTATTATTAAGGATTGGTTTACTATATACAAGCTAGAGAGTGATGGATTTTAGAGTTTATAATTGTTAGTATATGATTGTTTATGATTGCCTTTTAGATATATACCTTGTATTTTGCTCTGGGAAGTCGGGGGGGGGGAGGGGGGAGGAGGGGAAGTGGAGGGGGGGAGGTAGGGGAGGGAGGAGGGGGAGGGGGAGGGGGGGGAGATAGGGGGGAGGTAGGGAGGGGAGGAGGGAGGGGGAAGGTGGGTTTTTTTAAAGGAAAATTGTATTTTATAAAACTTTTCAATAAAAAAAAAAAAAAAAAAAAAAGATAGATAGATAGATAGATAGAGATTGAGAGACAGGCATGCGCAGATAGATAGATAGATAGATAGATAGATAGATAGATAGATAGATAGATAGATAGATAGATAGATAGATAGATAGATAGATAGATAGATAGATAGATGATAGATAAAGATAGAGATGCAGGCATGCAGATAGAGATAGAGAGAGAGAGAGAGAGAGAGAGAGAGAGAGAGAGACAGACAGACAGACAGACAGACAGACAGACAGACAGACAGATAGATAGATAGATAGATAGACAAACAGATAATCAGATAGAGAGAGAGAGAGAGAGACAGGCAGAGATAGATAGATAGATAGATAAATAGATAGATAGATAGATAGATAGATAGATAGATAGATAGATAGATAGATAGATAGATAGAAATAGAGACAGGCATGCGTAGATAGATAGATAGATAGATAGATAGATAGATAGATAGATAGATAGATAGATAGATAGACAGACAGACAGACAGACAGACAGACAGACAGACAGACAGACAGATAGATAGATAGATAAAGATAGAGATTCAGGCAGAGATGGATGGATAGATAGATAGATAGATAGATAGATAGATAGATAGATAGACAGACAGACAGACAAACAGATAATCAGATAGAGAGAGAGAGACAGGGAGAGATAGATAGATAGATAGATAGATAGATAGATAGATAGATAGATAGATAGATAGATAGATAGATAGATAGATAGATAGATAGAGATTGAGAGACTGGCATGCGCAGATAGATAGATAGATAGATAGATAGATAGATAGATAGATAGATAGATAGATAGATAGATAGATAGATAGATAGATAGATGATAGATAGATAAAGATAGAGATGCAGGCATGCAGATAGAGATAGATAGATAGATAGATAGATAGATAGATAGATAGATAGATAGATAGATAGATAGATAGACAGACAGACAGACAGACAGACAGATTGATAGAGAGATAGACAGACAGACAGACAGACAGACAGACAGACAGACAGACAGACAGACAGATAGATAGATAGATAGATAGATAGATAGATAGATGATAGATAGATAAAGATTGAGATGCAGGCATGCAGATAGAGATAGATAGATAGATAGATAGATAGATAGAGAGAGAGAGAGAGAGAGAGAGAGAGACAGACAGACAGACAGACAGACAGACAGACAGACAGACAGACAGACAGACAGATAGATAGATAGATAGATAGATAGATAGATAGATAGATAGATAGATAGATAAAGATAGAGATGCAGGCATGCAGATAGAGATAGATAGATAGATAGATAGATAGATAGATAGATAGATAGATAGATAGATAGATAGATAGATAGATAGATAGACAGACAGACAGACAGACAGACAGACAGACAGACAGACAGACAGACAGATAGATAGATAGATAAAGATAGAGATTCAGGCAGAGATGGATAGATAGATAGATAGATAGATAGATAGATAGATAGATAGATAGATAGATAGACAGACAGACAGACAAACAGATAATCAGATAGAGAGAGAGAGAGAGAGACAGGGAGAGATAGATAGATAGATAGATAGATAGATAGATAGATAGATAGATAGATAGATAGATAGATAGATAGATAGATAGATAGAGATTGAGAGACTGGCATGCGCAGATAGATAGATAGATAGATAGATAGATAGATAGATAGATAGATAGATAGATAGATAGATAGATAGATAGATGATAGATAAAGATAGAGATGCAGGCATGCAGATAGAGATAGATAGATAGATAGATAGATAGATAGATAGATAGATAGATAGATAGATAGACAGACAGACAGACAGACAGACAGACAGACAGACAGACAGACAGACAGATAGATAGATAGATAGATAGATAGATAGATAGATAGATAGATAGATAGATAGATAGATAGATAGATAGATAAAGATAGAGAGTCAGGCAGAGATGGATAGATAGATAGATAGATAGATAGATAGATAGATAGATAGATAGATAGATAGATAGATAGATAGATGATAGATAGATAAAGATAGAGATGCAGGCATGCAGATAGAGATAGATAGATAGATAGAGAGAGAGAGAGAGAGAGAGAGAGAGAGAGAGAGACAGACAGACAGACAGACAGACAGACAGACAGACAGACAGACAGATAGATAGATAGATAGATAGATAGATAGACAAACAGATAATCAGATAGAGAGAGAGACAGAGAGACAGGCAGAGATAGATAGATAGATAGATAAATAGATAGATAGATAGATAGATAGATAGATAGATAGATAGATAGATAGATAGATAGATAGATAGATAGATAGATAGATAGAAATAGAGAGACAGGCATGCGTAGATAGATAGATAGATAGATAGATAGATAGATAGATAGATAGATAGATAGATAGATAGATAGATAGATAGATAGATAGATAGATAGACAGACAGACAGACAGACAGACAGACAGACAGACAGATAGATAGATAGATAGATAGATAAAGATAGAGATTCAGGCAGAGATGGATGGATAGATAGATAGATAGATAGATAGATAGATAGATAGATAGATAGATAGATAGATAGATAGACAGACAGACAGACAAACAGATAATCAGATAGAGAGAGAGAGACAGGGAGAGATAGATAGATAGATAGATAGATAGATAGATAGATAGATAGATAGATAGATAGATAGATAGATAGATAGATAGATAGATAGATAGATAGATAGATAGAGATTGAGAGACTGGCATGCGCAGATAGATAGATAGATAGATAGATAGATAGATAGATAGATAGATAGATAGATAGATAGATAGATAGATAGATAGATAGATGATAGATAGATAAAGATAGAGATGCAGGCATGCAGATAGAGATAGATAGATAGATAGATAGATAGATAGATAGATAGATAGATAGATAGATAGATAGATAGACAGACAGACAGACAAACAGATAATCAGATAGAGAGAGAGAGACAGGGAGAGATAGATAGATAGATAGATAGATAGATAGATAGATAGATAGATAGATAGATAGATAGATAGATAGATAGATAGATAGATAGATAGAGATTGAGAGACTGGCATGCGCAGATAGATAGATAGATAGATAGATAGATAGATAGATAGATAGATAGATAGATAGATAGATAGATAGATAGATAGATGATAGATAGATAAAGATAGAGATGCAGGCATGCAGATAGAGATAGATAGATAGATAGATAGATAGATAGATAGATAGATAGATAGATAGATAGATAGATAGACAGACAGACAGACAGACAGACAGATTGATAGAGAGATAGACAGACAGACAGACAGACAGACAGACAGACAGACAGACAGACAGACAGACAGACAGACAGATAGATAGATAGATAGATAGATAGATAGATAGATAGATGATAGATAGATAAAGATTGAGATGCAGGCATGCAGATAGAGATAGATAGATAGATAGATAGATAGAGAGAGAGAGAGAGAGAGAGAGAGAGAGACAGACAGACAGACAGACAGACAGACAGACAGACAGACAGACAGATAGATAGATAGATAGATAGATAGATAGATAGATAGATAGATAGATAGATAGATAAAGATAGAGATGCAGGCATGCAGATAGAGATAGATAGATAGATAGATAGATAGATAGATAGATAGATAGATAGATAGATAGATAGATAGACAGACAGACAGACAGACAGACAGACAGACAGACAGACAGACAGACAGACAGACAGATAGATAGATAGATAAAGATAGAGATTCAGGCAGAGATGGATAGATAGATAGATAGATAGATAGATAGATAGATAGATAGATAGATAGATAGATAGATAGATAGACAGACAGACAAACAGATAATCAGATAGAGAGAGAGAGAGAGAGACAGGGAGAGATAGATAGATAGATAGATAGATAGATAGATAGATAGATAGATAGATAGATAGATAGATAGATAGATAGAGATTGAGAGACTGGCATGCGCAGATAGATAGATAGATAGATAGATAGATAGATAGATAGATAGATAGATAGATAGATAGATAGATAGATAGATAGATAGATGATAGATAAAGATAGAGATGCAGGCATGCAGATAGAGATAGATAGATAGATAGATAGATAGATAGATAGATAGATAGATAGATAGATAGACAGACAGACAGACAGACAGACAGACAGACAGACAGACAGACAGACAGACAGACAGATAGATAGATAGATAGATAGATAGATAGATAGATAGATAGATAAAGATAGAGAGTCAGGCAGAGATGGATAGATAGATAGATAGATAGATAGATAGATAGATAGATAGATAGATAGATAGATAGATAGATAGATAGATAGAGATTGAGAGACAGGCATGCGCAGATAGATAGATAGATAGATAGATAGATAGATAGATAGATAGATAGATAGATAGATAGATAGATAGATAGATAGATAGATAGATAGATGATAGATAAAGATAGAGATGCAGGCATGCAGATAGAGATAGAGAGAGAGAGAGAGAGAGAGAGAGAGAGAGAGAGAGAGAGAGAGAGAGAGAGAGAGAGACAGACAGACAGACAGACAGACAGACAGACAGACAGACAGATAGATAGATAGATAGATAGATAGATAGACAAACAGATAATCAGATAGAGAGAGAGAGAGAGAGACAGGCAGAGATAGATAGATAGATAGATAAATAGATAGATAGATAGATAGATAGATAGATAGATAGATAGATAGATAGATAGAAATAGAGACAGGCATGCGTAGATAGATAGATAGATAGATAGATAGATAGATAGATAGATAGATAGATAGATAGACAGACAGACAGACAGACAGACAGACAGATAGATAGATAGATAAAGATAGAGATTCAGGCAGAGATGGATGGATAGATAGATAGATAGATAGATAGATAGATAGATAGATAGATAGACAGACAGACAGACAAACAGATAATCAGATAGAGAGAGAGAGACAGGGAGAGATAGATAGATAGATAGATAGATAGATAGATAGATAGATAGATAGATAGATAGATAGATAGATAGATAGATAGATAGAGATTGAGAGACTGGCATGCGCAGATAGATAGATAGATAGATAGATAGATAGATAGATAGATAGATAGATAGATAGATAGATAGATAGATAGATGATAGATAGATAAAGATAGAGATGCAGGCATGCAGATAGAGATAGATAGATAGATAGATAGATAGATAGATAGATAGATAGATAGATAGATAGATAGATAGACAGACAGACAGACAGACAGACAGATTGATAGAGAGATAGACAGACAGACAGACAGACAGACAGACAGACAGACAGACAGACAGACAGACAGATAGATAGATAGATAGATAGATAGATAGATAGATGATAGATAGATAAAGATTGAGATGCAGGCATGCAGATAGAGATAGATAGATAGATAGATAGATAGATAGATAGAGAGAGAGAGAGAGAGAGAGAGAGACAGACAGACAGACAGACAGACAGACAGACAGACAGACAGACAGACAGACAGACAGACAGATAGATAGATAGATAGATAGATAGATAGATAGATAGATAGATAGATAGATAGATAGATAAAGATAGAGATGCAGGCATGCAGATAGAGATAGATAGATAGATAGATAGATAGATAGATAGATAGATAGATAGATAGATAGATAGATAGATAGATAGACAGACAGACAGACAGACAGACAGACAGACAGACAGACAGACAGACAGACAGATAGATAGATAGATAAAGATAGAGATTCAGGCAGAGATGGATAGATAGATAGATAGATAGATAGATAGATAGATAGATAGATAGATAGATAGATAGATAGATAGACAGACAGACAGACAAACAGATAATCAGATAGAGAGAGAGAGAGAGAGACAGGGAGAGATAGATAGATAGATAGATAGATAGATAGATAGATAGATAGATAGATAGATAGATAGAGATTGAGAGACTGGCATGCGCAGATAGATAGATAGATAGATAGATAGATAGATAGATAGATAGATAGATAGATAGATAGATAGATAGATAGATAGATAGATGATAGATAAAGATAGAGATGCAGGCATGCAGATAGAGATAGATAGATAGATAGATAGATAGATAGATAGATAGATAGATAGATAGATAGACAGACAGACAGACAGACAGACAGACAGACAGACAGACAGACAGACAGACAGACAGACAGACAGACAGACAGACAGATAGATAGATAGATAGATAGATAGATAGATAGATAGATAGATAG
>NC_139522.1:14915532-14918032 GCF_947247035.1 Vipera ursinii
GATAGATAGATAGATAGATAGATAGATAGATAGATAGATAGATGATAGATAGATAAAGATAGAGATGCAGGCATGCAGATAGATAGATAGATAGATAGATAGATAGATAGATAGATAGATAGATAGATAGATAGATAGATAGATAGATAGATAGATAGATAGACAGACAGGTAGATAGATAGATAGATAAAGATAGAGAGTCAGGCAGAGATGGATAGATAGATAGATAGATAGATAGATAGATAGATAGATAGATAGACAGACAGACAGACAGACAGACAGACAGACAGACAGACAGACAGATAGATAGATAGATAGATAGATAGATAGATAGATAGATAAAGATAGAGAGTCAGGCAGAGATGGATAGATAGATAGATAGATAGATAGATAGATAGATAGATAGATAGATAGATAGATAGATAGATAGATAGATAGATAGATGATAGATAGATAAAGATAGAGATGCAGGCATGCAGATAGAGATAGATAGATAGATAGATAGAGAGAGAGAGAGAGAGAGAGAGAGACAGACAGACAGACAGACAGACAGACAGACAGACAGATAGATAGATAGATAGATAGATAGATAGATAGATAGATAGATAGACAAACAGATAATCAGATAGAGAGAGAGAGAGAGACAGGCAGAGATAGATAGATAGATAGATAGATAGATAGATAGATAGATAGATAGATAGATAGATAGATAGATAGATAGATAGATAGATAGATAGATAGATAGATAGAAATAGAGAGACAGGCATGCGTAGATAGATAGATAGATAGATAGATAGATAGATAGATAGATAGATAGATAGATAGATAGATAGATAGATAGACAGACAGACAGACAGACAGACAGACAGACAGACAGACAGATAGATAGATAGATAGATAAAGATAGAGATTCAGGCAGAGATGGATGGATAGATAGATAGATAGATAGATAGATAGATAGATAGATAGATAGATAGATAGACAGACAGACAGACAAACAGATAATCAGATAGAGAGAGAGAGAGAGAGACAGGGAGAGATAGATAGATAGATAGATAGATAGATAGATAGATAGATAGATAGATAGATAGATAGATAGATAGATAGATAGATAGATAGATAGATAGATAGAGATTGAGAGACTGGCATGCGCAGATAGATAGATAGATAGATAGATAGATAGATAGATAGATAGATAGATAGATAGATAGATAGATAGATAGATGATAGATAGATAAAGATAGAGATGCAGGCATGCAGATAGAGATAGATAGATAGATAGATAGATAGATAGATAGATAGATAGATAGATAGATAGATAGATAGACAGACAGACAGACAGACAGACAGATTGATAGAGAGATAGACAGACAGACAGACAGACAGACAGACAGACAGACAGACAGACAGACAGACAGACAGACAGATAGATAGATAGATAGATAGATAGATAGATAGATAGATAGATAGATAGATGATAGATAGATAAAGATTGAGATGCAGGCATGCAGATAGAGATAGATAGATAGATAGATAGATAGATAGATAGATAGATAGATAGATAGATAGATAGAGAGACAGACAGACAGACAGACAGACAGACAGACAGACAGACAGACAGACAGACAGACAGACAGACAGACAGATAGATAGATAGATAGATAGATAGATAGATAGATAGATAGATAGATAGATAGATAGATAAAGATAGAGATGCAGGCATGCAGATAGAGATAGATAGATAGATAGATAGATAGATAGATAGATAGATAGATAGATAGATAGATAGATAGATAGATAGACAGACAGACAGACAGACAGACAGACAGACAGACAGATAGATAGATAGATAGATAAAGATAGAGATTCAGGCAGAGATGGATAGATAGATAGATAGATACATAGATAGATAGATAGATAGATAGATAGATAGATAGATAGATAGGCAGACAGACAGACAAACAGATAATCAGATAGAGAGAGAGAGAGAGAGACAGGGAGAGATAGATAGATAGATAGATAGATAGATAGATAGATAGATAGATAGATAGATAGATAGATAGATAGATAGATAGAGATTGAGAGACTGGCATGCGCAGATAGATAGATAGATAGATAGATAGATAGATAGATAGATAGATAGATAGATAGATAGATAGATAGATAGATAGATAGATAGATAGATGATAGATAAAGATAGAGAAGCAGGCATGCAGATAGAGATAGATAGATAGATAGATAGATAGATAGATAGATAGATAGATAGACAAAAAGATAATCAGAGAGAGAGAGAGAGAGAGAGAGAGACAGGCAGAGATAGATAGATAGATAGATAGATAGATAGATAGATAGATAGATAGATAGATAGATAGATAGATAGATAGATAGATAGATAGAGATAGAGAGACAGGCATGCGCAAATAGACAGATAGATAGATAGATAGATAGATAGATAGATAGATAGATAGATAGATAGATAGATAGATAGATAGACAGACAG
>NC_139522.1:14923032-14925532 GCF_947247035.1 Vipera ursinii
TAGATAGATAGATAGATAGATAGATAGATAGATAGATAGACAGACAGACAGACAGATAGATAGATAGATAGATAAAGATAGAGAGTCAGGCAGAGATGGATAGATACATAGATAGATAGATAGATAGATAGATAGATAGATAGATAGATAGATAGATAGATAGATAGATAGATAGATAGATAGATAGAAGGATAGATAGATAGATAGATAGATAGATAGATGATAGATAGATAAAGATAGAGATGCAGGCATGCAGATAGATAGATAGATAGATAGATAGATAGATAGATAGATAGATAGATAGATAGATAGATAGATAGATAGATAGATAGATAGATAGATGGAAGGATAGATAGATAGATAGATAGATAGATAGATGATAGATAGATAAAGATAGAGATGCAGGCATGCAGATAGATAGATAGATAGATAGATAGATAGATAGATAGATAGATAGATAGATAGATAGATAGATAGATAGATAGATAGATAGATAGACATACAGATAGATAGATAGATAGATAAAGATAGAGAGTCAGGCAGAGATGGATAGATAGATAGATAGATAGATAGATAGATAGATAGATAGATAGATAGATAGATAGATAGATAGATAGATAGATAGATAAAGATAGAGATGCAGGCATGCAGATAGAGATAGATAGATAGATAGATAGATAGATAGATAGATAGATAGATAGATAGATAGATAGATAGATAGATAGATAGACAGACAGACAGACAGACAGACAGACAGACAGACAGACAGACAGACAGACAGATAGATAGATAGATAGATAAAGATAGAGATTCAGGCAGAGATGGATAGATAGATAGATAGATAGATAGATAGATAGATAGATAGATAGATAGATAGATAGATAGATAGACAGACAGACAGACAGACAAACAGATAATCAGATAGATAGAGAGAGAGAGAGACAGGGAGAGATAGATAGATAGATAGATAGATAGATAGATAGATAGATAGATAGATAGATAGATAGATAGATAGATAGATAGATAGATAGATAGAGATTGAGAGACTGGCATGCGCAGATAGATAGATAGATAGATAGATAGATAGATAGATAGATAGATAGATAGATAGATAGATAGATAGATAGATAGATAGATAGATAGATGATAGATAGATAAAGATAGAGATGCAGGCATGCAGATAGAGATAGATAGATAGATAGATAGATAGATAGATAGATAGATAGACAGACAGACAGACAGACAGACAGACAGACAGACAGACAGACAGACAGACAGACAGACAGACAGACAGACAGATAGATAGATAGATAGATAGATAGATAGATAGATAGATAGATAGATGATAGATAGATAAAGATAGAGATGCAGGCATGCAGATAGAGATAGATAGATAGATAGATAGATAGATCGATAGATAGATAGATAGAGAGAGAGATAGACAGACAGACAGACAGACAGACAGACAGACAGACAGACAGACAGACAGATAGATAGATAGATAGATAGATAGATAGATAGATAGATAGATAGATAGACAAACAGATAATCAGATAGAGAGAGAGAGAGAGAGAGACAGGCAGAGATAGATAGATAGATAGATAGATAGATAGATAGATAGATAGATAGATAGATAGATAGATAGATAGATAGATAGATAGATAGATAGAAATAGAGAGACAGGCATGCGCAAATAGATAGATAGATAGATAGATAGATAGATAGATAGATAGATAGATAGATAGATAGATAGATAGATAGATAAATAGATAGATAGATAGATGATAGATAGATAAAGATAGAGATGCAGGCATGCAGATAGATAGATAGATAGATAGATAGATAGATAGATAGATAGATAGATAGATAGATAGATAGATAGATAGATAGATGGATGGATGGATGGATGGATGGATGGATGGATGGATGGATGGATGGATGGATAGATAGATAGATAGATAGATAGATAGATGGATGGATGGATGGATGGATGGATGGATGGATAGATAGATAGATAGATAGATAGATAGATAGATAGATAGATAGACAGACAGACAGACAGACAGATAGATAGATAGATAGATAGATAAAGATAGAGAGTCAGGCAGAGATGGATAGATAGATAGATAGATAGATAGATAGATAGATAGATAGATAGATAGATAGATAGATAGATAGATAGATAGATAGATAGATAGATAGATAGATAGATAAAGATAGAGATGCAGGCATGCAGATAGAGATAGATAGATAGATAGATAGATAGATAGATAGATAGATAGATAGATAGATAGATAGACAGACAGACAGACAGATAGATAGATAGATAAAGATAGAGAGTCAGGCAGAGATGGATAGATAGATAGATAGATAGATAGATAGATAGATAGATAGATAGATAGATAGATGATAGATAGATAAAGATAGAGATGCAGGCATGCAGATAGATAGATAGATAGATAGATAGATAGATAGATAGATAGATAGATAGATAGATAGA
>NC_139522.1:14928032-14933032 GCF_947247035.1 Vipera ursinii
CAGACAGACAGACAGACAGATTGATAGAGAGATAGACAGACAGACAGACAGACAGACAGACAGACAGACAGACAGACAGACAGACAGACAGACAGACAGATAGATAGATAGATAGATAGATAGATAGATAGATAGATAGATAGATAGATAGATAGATAGATAGATAGATGATAGATAGATAAAGATTGAGATGCAGGCATGCAGATAGAGATAGATAGATAGATAGATAGATAGATAGATAGATAGATAGATAGATAGATAGATAGATAGAGAGAGAGACAGACAGACAGACAGACAGACAGACAGACAGACAGACAGACAGACAGATAGATAGATAGATAGATAGATAGATAGATAGATAGATAGATAGATAGATAGATAAAGATAGAGATGCAGGCATGCAGATAGAGATAGATAGATAGATAGATAGATAGATAGATAGATAGATAGATAGATAGATAGATAGATAGATAGATAGATAGATAGATAGACAGACAGACAGACAGACAGACAGACAGACAGATAGATAGATAGATAAAGATAGAGATTCAGGCAGAGATGGATAGATAGATAGATAGATAGATAGATAGATAGATAGATAGATAGATAGATAGATAGATAGATAGGCAGACAGACAGACAAACAGATAATCAGATAGAGAGAGAGAGAGAGAGACAGGGAGAGATAGATAGATAGATAGATAGATAGATAGATAGATAGATAGATAGATAGATAGATAGATAGATAGATAGATAGAGATTGAGAGACTGGCATGCGCAGATAGATAGATAGATAGATAGATAGATAGATAGATAGATAGATAGATAGATAGATAGATAGATAGATAGATAGATAGATAGATGATAGATAAAGATAGAGATGCAGGCATGCAGATAGAGATAGATAGATAGATAGATAGATAGATAGATAGACAGACAGACAGACAGACAGACAGACAGACAGACAGACAGACAGACAGACAGATAGATAGATAGATATATAGATAGATAGACAAAAAGATAATCAGAGAGAGAGAGAGAGAGAGAGAGAGAGACAGGCAGAGATAGATAGATAGATAGATAGATAGACAGACAGACAGACAGACAGACAGACAGATAGATAGATAAAGATAGAGAGTCAGGCAGAGATGGATAGATAGATAGATAGATAGATAGATAGATAGATAGATAGATAGATAGATAGATAGATAGACAGACAAACAGATAATCAGAGAGAGAGAGAGAGAGACAGGGAGAGATAGATAGATAGATAGATAGATAGATAGATAGATAGATAGATAGATAGATAGATAGATAGATAGATAGATAGATAGATAGAGATTGAGAGACAGGCATGCGCAGATAGATAGATAGATAGATAGATAGATAGATAGATAGATAGATAGATAGATAGATAGATAGATAGATAGATAGATAGATATATGATAGATAAAGATAGAGATGCAGGCATGCAGATAGAGATAGATAGATAGATAGAGAGAGAGAGAGAGAGAGAGAGACAGACAGACAGACAGACAGACAGACAGACAGACAGACAGATAGATAGATAGACAAACAGATAATCAGATAGAGAGAGAGAGAGAGAGAGAGAGAGAGAGAGAGAGACAGGCAGAGATAGATAGATAAATAGATAGATAGATAGATAGATAGATAGATAGATAGATAGATTGATAGATAGATAGATAGATAGATAGATAGATAGATAGATAGATAGATAGATAGATAGATAGATAGATAGATAGATAGATAGAGATAGAGAGACAGGCATGCGCAAATAGACAGATAGATAGATAGATAGATAGATGGATGGATGGATGGATGGATGGATGGATGGATGGAAGGATGGATGGATAGATAGATAGATAGATAGATAGATAGATAGATAGATAGATAGATAGATAGATAGATAGATAGATAGATAGAAATAGAGAGACAGGCATGCGCAAATAGATAGATAGATAGATAGATAGATAGATAGATAGATAGATAGATAGATAGATAGATAGATAGATAGATAGATAGATAGATAGATAGATGATAGATAAAGATAGAGATGTAGGCATGCAGATAGAGATAGATAGATAGATAGATAGATAGATAGATAGATAGATAGATAGACAGACAGACAGACAGACAGACAGACAGACAGACAGACAGACAGACAGATAGATAGATAGATATATAGATAGATAGATAGACAAAAAGATAATCAGAGAGAGAGAGAGAGAGAGAGAGAGAGACAGGCAGAGATAGATAGATAGATAGATAGATAGATAGATAGATAGATAGATAGATAGATAGATAGATAGATAGATAGATAGATAGATAGAGATAGAGAGACAGGCATGCGCAAATAGACAGATAGATAGATAGATAGATAGATAGATAGATAGATAGATAGATAGATAGATAGATAGATAGATAGATAGATAGATAGACAGACAGACAGACAGACAGACAGACAGACAGACAGACAGACAGACAGATAGATAGATAAAGATAGAGAGTCAGGCAGAGATGGATAGATAGATAGATAGATAGATAGATAGATAGATAGATAGATTGATAGATAGATAGATAGATAGATAGACAGACAAACAGATAATCAGAGAGAGAGAGAGAGAGACAGGGAGAGATAGATAGATAGATAGATAGATAGATAGATAGATAGATAGATAGATAGATAGATAGATAGAGATTGAGAGACAGGCATGCGCAGATAGATAGATAGATAGATAGATAGATAGATAGATAGATAGATAGATAGATAGATAGATAGATAGATATACGATAGATAAAGATAGAGATGCAGGCATGCAGATAGAGATAGATAGATAGATAGATAGAGAGAGAGAGAGAGAGAGAGAGAGAGAGAGAGAGAGAGAGAGAGACAGACAGACAGACAGACAGACAGACAGACAGATAGATAGATAGACAAACAGATAATCAGATAGAGAGAGAGAGAGAGAGAGAGAGAGAGAGAGAGAGACAGGCAGAGATAGATAGATAAATAGATAGATAGATAGATAGATAGATAGATAGATAGATAGATAGATAGATAGATAGATAGATAGATAGATAGAGATAGAGAGACAGGCATGCGCAAATAGACAGATAGATAGATAGATAGATGGATGGATGGATGGATGGATGGATGGATGGATGGAAGGATGGATGGATAGATAGATAGATAGATAGATAGATAGATAGATAGATAGATAGATAGATAGATAGATAGATAGATAGATAGATAGATAGATAGATAGAAATAGAGAGACAGGCATGCGCAAATAGATAGATAGATAGATAGATAGATAGATAGATAGATAGATAGATAGATAGATAGATAGATAGATAGATAGATAGATAGATAGATAGATAGACAGACAGACAGACAGACAGATAGATAGATAGATAAAGATAGAGAGTCAGGCAGAGATGGATAGATGGATAGATAGATAGATAAATAGATAGATAGATAGATAGATAGATAGATAGATAGACAGACAGACAGACAGACAGACAGACAGACAGACAGACAGACAGACAGACAGATAGATAGATAAAGATAGAGAGTCAGGCAGAGATGGATAGATAGATAGATAGATAGATAGATAGATAGATAGATAGATAGATAGATAGATAGACAAACAGATAATCAGAGAGAGAGAGAGAGAGACAGGGAGAGATAGATAGATAGATAGATAGATAGATAGATAGATAGATAGATAGATAGATAGATAGATAGATAGATAGATAGATAGATAGATAGATAGAGATTGAGAGACAGGCATGCGCAGATAGATAGATAGATAGATAGATAGATAGATAGATAGATAGATAGATAGATAGATAGATAGATAGATAGATAGATAGATATATGATAGATAAAGATAGAGATGCAGGCATGCAGATAGAGATAGATAGATAGATAGATAGATAGAGAGAGAGAGAGAGAGAGAGAGAGAGACAGACAGACAGACAGACAGACAGATAGATAGATAGATAGACAAACAGATAATCAGATAGAGAGAGAGAGAGAGAGAGAGAGAGAGAGACAGGCAGAGATAGATAGATAAATAGATAGATAGATAGATAGATAGATAGATAGATAGATAGATAGATAGATAGATAGATAGATAGATAGATAGATAGAGATAGAGAGACAGGCATGCGCAAATAGACAGATAGATAGATAGATAGATAGATAGATAGATAGATAGACAGACAGACAGACAGACAGACAGACAGACAGACAGACAGACAGACAGACAGACAGACAGACAGACAGATAGATAGATAGATAGATAGATAGATAGATAGATAGATAAAGATAGAGAGTCAGGCAGAGATGCATAGATAGATAAATAGATAGATAGATAGATAGATAGATAGATAGATAGATAGATAGATAGATAGATAGATAGATAGATAGATAGATAGACAGACAGACAGACAGACAGACAGATAGATAGATAGATAGATAAAGATAGAGAGTCAGGCAGAGATGGATAGATAGATAGATAGATAGATAGATAGATAGATAGATAGATAGATAGATAGATAGATAGATAGATAGATAGATAGATAGATAGATGATAGATAGATAAAGATAGAGATGCAGGCATGCAGATAGATAGATAGATAGATAGATAGATAGATAGATAGATAGATAGATAGATAGATAGATAGATAGATAGATAGATAGATAGATAGATAGATAGACAGACAGGTAGATAGATAGATAGATAGATAAAGATAGAGAGTCAGGCAGAGATGGATAGATAGATAGATAGATAGATAGATAGATAGATAGATAGATAGATAGATAGATAGATAGATAGATAGATAGATAGATAGATAGATAGATAAAGATAGAGATGCAGGCATGCAGATAGAGATAGATAGATAGATAGATAGATAGATAGATAGATAGATAGATAGATAGATAGATAGATAGATAGATAGATAGATAGACAG
>NC_139522.1:14938032-14940532 GCF_947247035.1 Vipera ursinii
GATAGATAGATAGATAGATAGATAGATAGATAGATAGATAGATAGATAGATAGATAGATAGATAGATAGATAGATGATAGATAGATAAAGATAGAGATGCAGGCATGCAGATAGAGATAGATAGATAGATAGATAGATAGAGAGAGAGAGAGAGAGAGAGAGAGAGAGACAGACAGACAGACAGACAGACAGACAGACAGACAGACAGACAGATAGATAGATAGATAGATAGATAGATAGATAGATAGATAGACAAACAGATAATCAGATAGAGAGAGAGAGAGAGAGAGACAGGCAGAGATAGATAGATAGATAGATAGATAGATAGATAGATAGATAGATAGATAGATAGATAGATAGATAGATAGATAGATAGAAATAGAGAGACAGGCATGCGTAGATAGATAGATAGATAGATAGATAGATAGATAGATAGATAGATAGATAGATAGATAGATAGATAGATAGACAGACAGACAGACAGACAGACAGACAGATAGATAGATAGATAGATAGATAAAGATAGAGATTCAGGCAGAGATGGATGGATAGATAGATAGATAGATAGATAGATAGATAGATAGATAGATAGATAGATAGACAGACAGACAGACAGACAAACAGATAATCAGATAGAGAGAGAGAGAGAGAGACAGGGAGAGATAGATAGATAGATAGATAGATAGATAGATAGATAGATAGATAGATAGATAGATAGATAGATAGAGATTGAGAGACTGGCATGCGCAGATAGATAGATAGATAGATAGATAGATAGATAGATAGATAGATAGATAGATAGATAGATAGATAGACAGACAGACAGACAGACAGACAGACAGACAGACAGACAGACAGACAGACAGACAGATAGATAGATAGATAGATAGATAGATAGATAGATAGATAGATAGATAAAGATAGAGATGCAGGCATGCAGATAGAGATAGATAGATAGATAGATAGATAGATAGATAGATAGATAGATAGATAGATAGATAGACAGACAGACAGACAGACAGACAGACAGACAGACAGACAGACAGACAGACAGATAGATAGATAGATAAAGATAGAGATTCAGGCAGAGATGGATAGATAGATAGATAGATAGATAGATAGATAGATAGATAGATAGATAGATAGATAGACAGACAGACAGACAAACAGATAATCAGATAGAGAGAGAGAGAGAGAGACAGGGAGAGATAGATAGATAGATAGATAGATAGATAGATAGATAGATAGATAGATAGATAGATAGATAGAGATTTAGAGAGTGGCATGCGCAGATAGATAGATAGATAGATAGATAGATAGATAGATAGATAGATAGATAGATAGATAGATGATAGATAGATAAAGATAGAGATGCAGGCATGCAGAGAGATAGATAGATAGATAGATAGATAGATAGATAGATAGATAGATAGATAGATAGATAGATAGATAGATAGATAGATAGATGATAGATAAAGATAGAGATGCAGGCATGCAGATAGAGATAGATAGATAGATAGATAGATAGATAGATAGATAGATAGATAGATAGATAGATAGACAGACAGACAGACAGACAGACAGACAGACAGACAGACAGACAGATAGATAGATAGACAGACAGACAGACAGACAGATAGATAGATAGATAAAGATAGAGAGTCAGGCAGAGATGGATAGATGGATAGATAGATAGATAAATAGATAGATAGATAGATAGATAGATAGATAGATAGATAGATAGATAGACAGACAGACAGACAGACAGACAGACAGACAGACAGACAGACAGACAGATAGATAGATAAAGATAGAGAGTCAGGCAGAGATGGATAGATAGATAGATAGATAGATAGATAGATAGATAGATAGATAGATAGATAGACAGACAAACAGATAATCAGAGAGAGAGAGAGAGACAGGGAGAGATAGATAGATAGATAGATAGATAGATAGATAGATAGATAGATAGATAGATAGATAGATAGATAGATAGATAGATAGATAGATAGATAGAGATTGAGAGACAGGCATGCGCAGATAGATAGATAGATAGATAGATAGATAGATAGATAGATAGATAGATAGATAGATAGATAGATAGATAGATGATAGATAAAGATAGAGATGCAGGCATGCAGATAGAGATAGATAGATAGATAGATAGATAGAGAGAGAGAGAGAGAGAGAGAGAGAGACAGACAGACAGACAGACAGACAGACAGACAGACAGATAGATAGATAGATAGACAAACAGATAATCAGATAGAGAGATAGAGAGAGAGAGAGAGAGAGAGAGACAGGCAGAGATAGATAGATAAATAGATAGATAGATAGATAGATAGATAGATAGATAGATAGATAGATAGATAGATAGATAGATAGATAGATAGATAGATAGATAGAGATAGAGAGACAGGCATGCGCAAATAGACAGATAGATAGATAGATAGATAGATAGATAGATAGATAGATAGATAGATAGATAGATAGATAGATA
>NC_139522.1:14950532-14953032 GCF_947247035.1 Vipera ursinii
GCAGGCATGCAGATAGAGATAGATAGATAGATAGATAGAGAGAGAGAGAGAGAGAGAGAGAGAGACAGACAGACAGACAGACAGACAGACAGATAGATAGATAGATAGACAAACAGATAATCAGATAGAGAGATAGAGAGAGAGAGAGAGAGAGAGAGAGAGACAGGCAGAGATAGATAGATAAATAGATAGATAGATAGATAGATAGATAGATAGATAGATAGATAGATAGATAGATAGATAGATAAAGATAGAGATGCAGGCATGCAGATAGAGATAGATAAATAGATAGATAGATAGATAGATAGATAGATAGATAGATAGATAGATAGATAGATAGATAGATAGATAGATAGACAGACAGACAGACAGACAGACAGATAGATAGATAGATAGATAAAGATAGAGAGTCAGGCAGAGATGGTAGATAGATAGATAGATAGATAGATAGATAGATAGATAGATAGATAGATAGATAGATAGATAGATAGATAGATGATAGATAGATAAAGATAGAGATGCAGGCATGCAGATAGATAGATAGATAGATAGATAGATAGATAGATAGATAGATAGATAGATAGATAGATAGATAGATAGATAGATAGATAGATAGATAGATAGACAGACAGACAGGTAGATAGATAGATAGATAGATAGATAAAGATAGAGAGTCAGGCAGAGATGGATAGATAGATAGATAGATAGATAGATAGATAGATAGATAGATAGATAGATAGATAGATAGATAGATAGATAAAGATAGAGATGCAGGCATGCAGATAGAGATAGATAGATAGATAGATAGATAGATAGATAGATAGATAGATAGATAGATAGATAGATAGACAGACAGACAGACAGACAGACAGACAGACAGACAGACAGACAGACAGACAGATAGATAGATAGATAGATAGATAGATAGATAGATAGATAAAGATAGAGAGTCAGGCAGAGATGGATAGATAGATAGATAGATAGATAGATAGATAGATAGATAGATAGATAGATAGATAGATAGATAGATAGATAGATGATAGATAGATAAAGATAGAGATGCAGGCATGCAGATAGAGATAGATAGATAGATAGATAGATAGAGAGAGAGAGAGAGAGAGAGAGAGAGAGACAGACAGACAGACAGACAGACAGACAGACAGACAGACAGACAGATAGATAGATAGATAGATAGATAGATAGATAGATAGATAGACAAACAGATAATCAGATAGAGAGAGAGAGAGAGAGAGACAGGCAGAGATAGATAGATAGATAGATAGATAGATAGATAGATAGATAGATAGATAGATAGATAGATAGATAGATAGATAGATAGATAGATAGAAATAGAGAGACAGGCATGCGTAGATAGATAGATAGATAGATAGATAGATAGATAGATAGATAGATAGATAGATAGATAGATAGATAGATAGATAGATAGATAGATAGATAGACAGACAGACAGACAGACAGACAGACAGATAGATAGATAGATAGATAGATAAAGATAGAGATTCAGGCAGAGATGGATGGATAGATAGATAGATAGATAGATAGATAGATAGATAGATAGATAGATAGACAGACAGACAGACAGACAAACAGATAATCAGATAGAGAGAGAGAGAGAGAGACAGGGAGAGATAGATAGATAGATAGATAGATAGATAGATAGATAGATAGATAGATAGATAGATAGATAGATAGAGATTGAGAGACTGGCATGCGCAGATAGATAGATAGATAGATAGATAGATAGATAGATAGATAGATAGATAGATAGATAGATAGATAGACAGACAGACAGACAGACAGACAGACAGACAGACAGACAGACAGACAGATAGATAGATAGATAGATAGATAGATAGATAGATAGATAGATAGATAGATAGATAGATAAAGATAGAGATGCAGGCATGCAGATAGAGATAGATAGATAGATAGATAGATAGATAGATAGATAGATAGATAGATAGACAGACAGACAGACAGACAGACAGACAGACAGACAGACAGACAGACAGACAGATAGATAGATAGATAAAGATAGAGATTCAGGCAGAGATGGATAGATAGATAGATAGATAGATAGATAGATAGATAGATAGATAGATAGATAGACAGACAGACAGACAAACAGATAATCAGATAGAGAGAGAGAGAGAGAGACAGGGAGAGATAGATAGATAGATAGATAGATAGATAGATAGATAGATAGATAGATAGATAGATAGATAGATAGATAGAGATTTAGAGAGTGGCATGCGCAGATAGATAGATAGATAGATAGATAGATAGATAGATAGATAGATAGATAGATAGATAGATAGATAGATGATAGATAGATAAAGATAGAGATGCAGGCATGCAGAGAGATAGATAGATAGATAGATAGATAGATAGATAGATAGATAGATAGATAGATAGATAGATAGATAGATAGATAGATAGATAGATAGATAGATGATAGATAAAGATAGAGATGCAGGCA
>NC_139522.1:14995532-15000532 GCF_947247035.1 Vipera ursinii
GAGACAGACAGACAGACAGACAGACAGACAGACAGACAGACAGATAGATAGATAGATAGACAAACAGATAATCAGATAGAGAGATAGAGAGAGAGAGAGAGAGAGAGAGAGAGAGACAGGCAGAGATAGATAGATAAATAGATAGATAGATAGATAGATAGATAGATAGATAGATAGATAGATAGATAGATAGATAGATAGAGATAGAGAGACAGGCATGCGCAAATAGACAGATAGATAGATAGATAGATAGATAGATAGATAGATAGATAGATAGATAGATAGATAGACAGACAGACAGACAGACAGACAGACAGACAGACAGACAGACAGACAGATAGATAGATAGATAGATAGATAGATAGATAGATAGATAGATAGATAGATAGATAGATAGATAGATAAAGATAGAGAGTCAGGCAGAGATGCATAGATAGATAGATAGATAGATAGATAGATAGATAGATAGATAGATAGATAGATAGATAGATAGATAGATAGATAGATAGATGGATGGATGGATGGATGGATGGATGGATGGATGGATGGATGGATGGATGGATGGATGGAAGGATGGATGGATAGATAGATTGATAGATAGATAGATAGATAGATAGATAGATAGATAGATAGATAGATAGATAGATAGATAGATAGATAGATAGATAGATAGATAGAAATAGAGAGACAGGCATGCGCAAATAGATAGATAGATAGATAGATAGATAGATAGATAGATAGATAGATAGATAGATAGATAGATAGATAGATAGATAGATAGATAGATAGATAAATAGATAGATAGATAGATGATAGATAGATAAAGATAGAGATGCAGGCATGCAGATAGATAGATAGATAGATAGATAGATAGATAGATAGATAGATAGATAGATAGATAGATAGATAGATAGATGGATGGATGGATGGATGGATGGATGGATGGATGGATGGATGGATGGATGGATAGATAGATAGATAGATAGATAGATAGATAGATGGATGGATGGATGGATGGATAGATAGATAGATAGATAGATAGATAGATAGATAGATAGATAGATAGATAGACAGACAGACAGACAGACAGATAGATAGATAGATAGATAAAGATAGAGAGTCAGGCAGAGATGGATAGATAGATAGATAGATAGATAGATAGATAGATAGATAGATAGATAGATAAAGATAGAGATGCAGGCATGCAGATAGAGATAGATAGATAGATAGATAGATAGATAGATAGATAGATAGATAGATAGATAGATAGATAGATAGATACATAGATAGATAGATAGATAGATAGATAGATAGATAGATAGATAGACAGACAGACAGACAGACAGATAGATAGATAGATAAAGATAGAGAGTCAGGCAGAGATGGATAGATAGATAGATAGATAGATAGATAGATAGATAGATAGATAGATAGATAGATAGATAGATAGATAGATAGATAGATAGATAGATAGATGATAGATAGATAAAGATAGAGATGCAGGCATGCAGATAGATAGATAGATAGATAGATAGATAGATAGATAGATAGATAGATAGATAGATAGATAGATAGATAGATAGATAGACAGACAGGTAGATAGATAGATAGATAAAGATAGAGAGTCAGGCAGAGATGGATAGATAGATAGATAGATAGATAGATAGATAGATAGATAGATAGATAGAAATAGAGAGACAGGCATGCGTAGATAGATAGATAGATAGATAGATAGATAGATAGATAGATAGATAGATAGATAGATAGATAGACAGACAGACAGACAGACAGACAGACAGATAGATAGATAGATAGATAGATAAAGATAGAGATTCAGGCAGAGATGGATGGATAGATAGATAGATAGATAGATAGATAGATAGATAGATAGATAGACAGACAGACAGACAGACAAACAGATAATCAGATAGAGAGAGAGAGAGAGAGACAGGGAGAGATAGATAGATAGATAGATAGATAGATAGATAGATAGATAGATAGATAGATAGATAGATAGATAGATAGAGATTGAGAGACTGGCATGCGCAGATAGATAGATAGATAGATAGATAGATAGATAGATAGATAGATAGATAGATAGATAGATAGACAGACAGACAGACAGACAGACAGACAGACAGACAGACAGACAGACAGACAGACAGACAGATAGATAGATAGATAGATAGATAGATAGATAGATAGATAGATAAAGATAGAGATGCAGGCATGCAGATAGAGATAGATAGATAGATAGATAGATAGATAGATAGATAGATAGATAGATAGACAGACAGACAGACAGACAGACAGACAGACAGACAGACAGACAGACAGACAGACAGATAGATAGATAGATAAAGATAGAGATTCAGGCAGAGATGGATAGATAGATAGATAGATAGATAGATAGATAGATAGATAGATAGATAGATAGATAGACAGACAGACAGACAAACAGATAATCAGATAGAGAGAGAGAGAGAGAGACAGGGAGAGATAGATAGATAGATAGATAGATAGATAGATAGATAGATAGATAGATAGATAGATAGATAGAGATTTAGAGAGTGGCATGCGCAGATAGATAGATAGATAGATAGATAGATAGATAGATAGATAGATAGATAGATAGATAGATGATAGATAGATAAAGATAGAGATGCAGGCATGCAGAGAGATAGATAGATAGATAGATAGATAGATAGATAGATAGATAGATAGATAGATAGATAGATAGATAGATAGATAGATAGATAGATAGATAGATAGATGATAGATAAAGATAGAGATGCAGGCATGCAGATAGAGATAGATAGATAGATAGATAGATAGATAGATAGATAGATAGATAGATAGATAGATAGACAGACAGACAGACAGACAGACAGACAGACAGACAGACAGACAGACAGATAGATAGATAGACAGACAGACAGACAGACAGATAGATAGATAGATAAAGATAGAGAGTCAGGCAGAGATGGATAGATGGATAGATAGATAGATAAATAGATAGATAGATAGATAGATAGATAGATAGATAGATAGATAGATAGACAGACAGACAGACAGACAGACAGACAGACAGACAGACAGACAGACAGATAGATAGATAAAGATAGAGAGTCAGGCAGAGATGGATAGATAGATAGATAGATAGATAGATAGATAGATAGATAGATAGATAGACAGACAAACAGATAATCAGAGAGAGAGAGAGAGACAGGGAGAGATAGATAGATAGATAGATAGATAGATAGATAGATAGATAGATAGATAGATAGATAGATAGATAGATAGATAGATAGATAGAGATTGAGAGACAGGCATGCGCAGATAGATAGATAGATAGATAGATAGATAGATAGATAGATAGATAGATAGATAGATAGATAGATAGATAGATAGATGATAGATAAAGATAGAGATGCAGGCATGCAGATAGAGATAGATAGATAGATAGATAGATAGAGAGAGAGAGAGAGAGAGAGAGAGACAGACAGACAGACAGACAGACAGACAGACAGACAGATAGATAGATAGATAGACAAACAGATAATCAGATAGAGAGATAGAGAGAGAGAGAGAGAGAGAGAGACAGGCAGAGATAGATAGATAAATAGATAGATAGATAGATAGATAGATAGATAGATAGATAGATAGATAGATAGATAGATAGATAGATAGATAGATAGATAGATAGATAGATAGAGATAGAGAGACAGGCATGCGCAAATAGACAGATAGATAGATAGATAGATAGATAGATAGATAGATAGATAGATAGATAGATAGATAGATAGATAGACAGACAGACAGACAGACAGACAGACAGACAGACAGACAGACAGATAGATAGATAGATAGATAGATAGATAGATAGATAGATAGATAGATAGATAGATAGATAAAGATAGAGAGTCAGGCAGAGATGCATAGATAGATAAATAGATAGATAGATAGATAGATAGATAGATAGATAGATAGATAGATAGATAGATAGATAGATAGATAGACAGACAGACAGACAGACAGATAGATAGATAGATAGATAAAGATAGAGAGTCAGGCAGAGATGGATAGATAGATAGATAGATAGATAGATAGATAGATAGATAGATAGATAGATAGATAGATAGATAGATAGATAGATAGATAGATGATAGATAGATAAAGATAGAGATGCAGGCATGCAGATAGATAGATAGATAGATAGATAGATAGATAGATAGATAGATAGATAGATAGATAGATAGATAGATAGACAGACAGACAGACAGGTAGATAGATAGATAGATAGATAAAGATAGAGAGTCAGGCAGAGATGGATAGATAGATAGATAGATAGATAGATAGATAGATAGATAGATAGATAGATAGATAGATAGATAGATAGATAGATAGATAGATAGATAGATAGATAAAGATAGAGATGCAGGCATGCAGATAGAGATAGATAGATAGATAGATAGATAGATAGATAGATAGATAGATAGATAGATAGACAGACAGACAGACAGACAGACAGACAGACAGACAGACAGACAGACAGACAGACAGACAGACAGACAGACAGATAGATAGATAGATAGATAGATAGATAGATAGATAGATAGATAGATAGATAGATAGATAGATAAAGATAGAGAGTCAGGCAGAGATGGATAGATAGATAGATAGATAGATAGATAGATAGATAGATAGATAGATAGATAGATAGATAGATAGATAGATAGATAGATAGATAGATAGATAGATGATAGATAGATAAAGATAGAGATGCAGGCATGCAGATAGAGATAGATAGATAGATAGATAGATAGATAGATAGAGAGAGAGAGAGAGAGAGACAGACAGACAGACAGACAGACAGACAGACAGACAGACAGATAGATAGATAGATAGATAGATAGATAGATAGATAGATAGACAAACAGATAATCAGATAGAGAGAGAGAGAGAGAGAGACAGGCAGAGATAGATAGATAGATAGATAG
>NC_139522.1:15010532-15013032 GCF_947247035.1 Vipera ursinii
GACAGACAGACAAACAGATAATCAGATAGAGAGAGAGAGAGAGAGGGAGAGATAGATAGATAGATAGATAGATAGATAGATAGATAGATAGATAGATAGATAGATAGATAGATAGATAGATAGATAGAGATTTAGAGAGTGGCATGCGCAGATAGATAGATAGATAGATAGATAGATAGATAGATAGATAGATAGATAGATAGATAGATAGATAGATAGATGATAGATAGATAAAGATAGAGATGCAGGCATGCAGATAGAGATAGATAGATAGATAGATAGATAGATAGATAGATAGATAGATAGATAGATAGATGATAGATAAAGATAGAGATGCAGGCATGCAGATAGAGATAGATAGATAGATAGATAGATAGATAGATAGATAGATAGATAGATAGATAGATAGATAGATAGACAGATAGACAGACAGACAGACAGACAGACAGACAGACAGACAGACAGACAGACAGATAGATAGATAGATAGATAGATAGATAGATAGACAAAAAGATAATCAGATAGAGAGAGAGAGAGAGAGAGAGAGACAGGCAGAGATAGATAGATAGATAGATAGATAGATAGATAGATAGATAGATAGATAGATAGATAGATAGATAGATAGATAGATAGATAGATAGACAGACAGACAGACAGATAGATAGATAGATAGATAAAGATAGAGAGTCAGGCAGAGATGGATAGATAGATAGATAGATAGATAGATAGATAGATAGATAGATAGATAGATAGATAGATAGATAAAGATAGAGATGCAGGCATGCAGATAGAGATAGATAAATAGATAGATAGATAGATAGATAGATAGATAGATAGATAGATAGATAGATAGATAGATAGATAGATAGATAGATAGATGATAGATAGATAAAGATAGAGATGCAGGCATGCAGATAGATAGATAGATAGATAGATAGATAGATAGATAGATAGATAGATAGATAGATAGATAGATAGATAGATAGACAGACAGACAGGTAGATAGATAGATAGATAAAGATAGAGAGTCAGGCAGAGATGGATAGATAGATAGATAGATAGATAGATAGATAGATAGATAGATAGATAGATAGATAGATAGATAGATAGATAAAGATAGAGATGCAGGCATGCAGATAGAGATAGATAGATAGATAGATAGATAGATAGATAGATAGATAGATAGATAGACAGACAGACAGACAGACAGACAGACAGACAGACAGATAGATAGATAGATAGATAGATAGATAGATAGATAGATAGATAAAGATAGAGAGTCAGGCAGAGATGGATAGATAGATAGATAGATAGATAGATAGATAGATAGATAGATAGATAGATAGATAGATAGATAGATAGATAGATAGATAGATAGATGATAGATAGATAAAGATAGAGATGCAGGCATGCAGATAGAGATAGATAGATAGATAGATAGATAGATAGAGAGAGAGAGAGAGAGAGAGAGAGAGACAGACAGACAGACAGACAGACAGACAGACAGACAGACAGACAGATAGATAGATAGATAGATAGATAGACAAACAGATAATCAGATAGAGAGAGAGAGAGAGAGAGACAGGCAGAGATAGATAGATAGATAGATAGATAGATAGATAGATAGATAGATAGATAGATAGATAGATAGATAGATAGATAGATAGATAGAAATAGAGAGACAGGCATGCGTAGATAGATAGATAGATAGATAGATAGATAGATAGATAGATAGATAGATAGATAGATAGACAGACAGACAGACAGACAGACAGACAGACAGACAGACAGACAGACAGATAGATAGATAGATAGATAGATAAAGATAGAGATTCAGGCAGAGATGGATGGATAGATAGATAGATAGATAGATAGATAGATAGATAGATAGACAGACAGACAGACAGACAAACAGATAATCAGATAGAGAGAGAGAGAGAGAGACAGGGAGAGATAGATAGATAGATAGATAGATAGATAGATAGATAGATAGATAGATAGATAGATAGATAGATAGATAGATAGATAGATAGATAGAGATTGAGAGACTGGCATGCGCAGATAGATAGATAGATAGATAGATAGATAGATAGATAGATAGATAGATAGATAGATAGATAGATAGACAGACAGACAGACAGACAGACAGACAGACAGACAGACAGACAGACAGATAGATAGATAGATAGATAAAGATAGAGATTCAGGCAGAGATGGATAGATAGATAGATAGATAGATAGATAGATAGATAGATAGATAGATAGATAGATAGACAGACAGACAGACAAACAGATAATCAGATAGAGAGAGAGAGAGAGAGGGAGAGATAGATAGATAGATAGATAGATAGATAGATAGATAGATAGATAGATAGATAGATAGATAGAGATTTAGAGAGTGGCATGCGCAGATAGATAGATAGATAGATAGATAGATAGATAGATAGATAGATAGATAGATAGATAGATAGATGATAGATAGATAAAGATAGAGATGCAG
>NC_139522.1:15025532-15028032 GCF_947247035.1 Vipera ursinii
CAGGCATGCAGATAGATAGATAGATAGATAGATAGATAGATAGATAGATAGATAGATAGATAGATAGATAGATAGATAGATAGATGGATGGATGGATGGATGGATGGATGGATGGATGGATGGATGGATGGATAGATAGATAGATAGATAGATAGATAGATGGATGGATGGATGGATGGATAGATAGATAGATAGATAGATAGATAGATAGATAGATAGATAGACAGACAGACAGACAGATAGATAGATAGATAGATAAAGATAGAGAGTCAGGCAGAGATGGATAGATAGATAGATAGATAGATAGATAGATAGATAGATAGATAGATAGATAGATAGATAGATAGATTTATAAAGATAGAGATGCAGGCATGCAGATAGAGATAGATAGATAGATAGATAGATAGATAGATAGATAGATAGATAGATAGATAGATAGATAGATAGATAGATAGATAGACAGACAGACAGACAGACAGATAGATAGATAGATAAAGATAGAGAGTCAGGCAGAGATGGATAGATAGATAGATAGATAGATAGATAGATAGATAGATAGATAGATAGATAGATAGATAGATAGATAGATAGATGATAGATAGATAAAGATAGAGATGCAGGCATGCAGATAGATAGATAGATAGATAGATAGATAGATAGATAGATAGATAGATAGATAGATAGATAGATAGATAGATAGATAGATAGACAGACAGGTAGATAGATAGATAGATAGATAAAGATAGAGAGTCAGGCAGAGATGGATAGATAGATAGATAGATAGATAGATAGATAGATAGATAGATAGATAGATAGATAGATAGATAGATAGATAGATAGATAGATAGATAGATAAAGATAGAGATGCAGGCATGCAGATAGAGATAGATAGATAGATAGATAGATAGATAGATAGATAGATAGATAGATAGATAGATAGATAGATAGATAGACAGACAGACAGACAGACAGACAGACAGACAGACAGACAGACAGACAGACAGATAGATAGATAGATAGATAGATAGATAGATAGATAGATAGATAAAGATAGAGAGTCAGGCAGAGATGGATAGATAGATAGATAGATAGATAGATAGATAGATAGATAGATAGATAGATAGATAGATAGATAGATAGATGATAGATAGATAAAGATAGAGATGCAGGCATGCAGATAGAGATAGATAGATAGATAGATAGATAGAGAGAGAGAGAGAGAGAGAGAGACAGACAGACAGACAGACAGACAGACAGACAGACAGATAGATAGATAGATAGATAGATAGATAGATAGACAAACAGATAATCAGATAGAGAGAGAGAGAGAGAGACAGGCAGAGATAGATAGATAGATAGATAGATAGATAGATAGATAGATAGATAGATAGATAGATAGATAGATAGATAGATAGATAGATAGAAATAGAGAGACAGGCATGCGTCGATAGATAGATAGATAGATAGATAGATAGATAGATAGATAGATAGATAGATAGATAGATAGATAGATAGATAGACAGACAGACAGACAGACAGACAGACAGACAGAAAGACAGATAGATAGATAGATAGATAGATAAAGATAGAGATTCAGGCAGAGATGGATGGATAGATAGATAGATAGATAGATAGATAGATAGATAGATAGATAGATAGATAGATAGATAGATAGAGATTGAGAGACTGGCATGCGCAGATAGATAGATAGATAGATAGATAGATAGATAGATAGATAGATAGATAGATAGATAGATAGATAGATGATAGATAGATAAAGATAGAGATGCAGGCATGCAGATAGAGATAGATAGATAGATAGATAGATAGATAGATAGATAGATAGATAGATAGATAGATAGATAGACAGACAGACAGATTGATAGAGAGATAGACAGACAGACAGACAGACAGACAGACAGACAGACAGACAGACAGACAGACAGACAGATAGATAGATAGATAGATAGATAGATAGATAGATAGATAGATAGATAGATAGATAGACAGACAGACAGATTGATAGAGAGATAGACAGACAGACAGACAGACAGACAGACAGACAGACAGACAGACAGACAGACAGACAGACAGACAGACAGATAGATAGATAGATAAAGATAGAGATTCAGGCAGAGATGGATAGATAGATAGATAGATAGATAGATAGATAGATAGATAGATAGATAGATAGATAGATAGATAGACAGACAGACAGACAGACAAACAGATAATCAGATAGAGAGAGAGAGAGAGAGACAGGGAGAGATAGATAGATAGATAGATAGATAGATAGATAGATAGATAGATAGATAGATAGATAGATAGATAGATAGATAGAGATTGAGAGACTGGCATGCGCAGATAGATAGATAGATAGATAGATAGATAGATAGATAGATAGATAGATAGATAGATAGATAGATAGATAGATAGATAGATGATAGATAGATAAAGATAGAGATGCAGGCATGCAGATAGAGATAGATAGATAGATAGA
>NC_139522.1:15035532-15038032 GCF_947247035.1 Vipera ursinii
GATAGATAGATAGATAGACAAACAGATAATCAGATAGAGAGAGAGAGAGAGAGAGACAGGCAGAGATAGATAGATAGATAGATAGATAGATAGATAGATAGATAGATAGATAGATAGATAGATAGATAGATAGATAGATAGATAGAAATAGAGAGACAGGCATGCGTAGATAGATAGATAGATAGATAGATAGATAGATAGATAGATAGATAGATAGATAGATAGATAGATAGACAGACAGACAGACAGACAGACAGACAGACAGACAGACAGACAGACAGATAGATAGATAGATAGATAGATAAAGATAGAGATTCAGGCAGAGATGGATGGATAGATAGATAGATAGATAGATAGATAGATAGATAGACAGACAGACAGACAGACAAACAGATAATCAGATAGAGAGAGAGAGAGAGAGACAGGGAGAGATAGATAGATAGATAGATAGATAGATAGATAGATAGATAGATAGATAGATAGATAGATAGATAGATAGATAGATAGATAGATAGATAGATAGAGATTGAGAGACTGGCATGCGCAGATAGATAGATAGATAGATAGATAGATAGATAGATAGATAGATAGATAGACAGACAGACAGACAGACAGACAGACAGACAGACAGACAGACAGACAGATAGATAGATAGATAGATAAAGATAGAGATTCAGGCAGAGATGGATAGATAGATAGATAGATAGATAGATAGATAGATAGATAGATAGATAGATAGATAGACAGACAGACAGACAAACAGATAATCAGATAGAGAGAGAGAGAGAGAGGGAGAGATAGATAGATAGATAGATAGATAGATAGATAGATAGATAGATAGATAGATAGATAGATAGATAGAGATTTAGAGAGTGGCATGCGCAGATAGATAGATAGATAGATAGATAGATAGATAGATAGATAGATAGATAGATAGATAGATAGATAGATAGATAGATAGATGATAGATAGATAAAGATAGAGATGCAGGCATGCAGATAGAGATAGATAGATAGATAGATAGATAGATAGATAGATAGATAGATAGATAGATAGATAGATAGATAGATGATAGATAAAGATAGAGATGCAGGCATGCAGATAGAGATAGATAGATAGATAGATAGATAGATAGATAGATAGATAGATAGATAGATAGATAGATAGACAGATAGACAGACAGACAGACAGACAGACAGACAGACAGACAGACAGACAGATAGATAGATAGATAGATAGATAGATAGATAGACAAAAAGATAATCAGATAGAGAGAGAGAGAGAGAGAGAGAGACAGGCAGAGATAGATAGATAGATAGATAGATAGATAGATAGATAGATAGATAGATAGATAGATAGATAGATAGATAGATAGATAGATAGATAGATAGATAGAGATAGAGAGACAGGCATGCGCAAATAGACAGACAGATAGATAGATAGATAGATAGATAGATAGATAGATAGATAGATAGACAGACAGACAGACAGACAGACAGACAGACAGACAGACAGACAGATAGATAGATAGAAAGACAGACAGACAGACAGATAGATAGATAGATAAAGATAGAGAGTCAGGCAGAGATGGATAGATGGATAGATAGATAGATAAATAGATAGATAGATAGATAGATAGATAGATAGATAGATAGATAGATAGATAGATAGATAGATAGACAGACAGACAGACAGACAGACAGACAGACAGACAGACAGACAGACAGATAGATAGATAAAGATAGAGAGTCAGGCAGAGATGGATAGATAGATAGATAGATAGATAGATAGATAGATAGATAGATAGATAGATAGATAGATAGACAGACAAACAGATAATCAGAGAGAGAGAGAGAGACAGGGATAGATAGATAGATAGATAGATAGATAGATAGATAGATAGATAGATAGATAGATAGATAGATAGATAGATAGATAGATAGATAGATAGATAGAGATTGAGAGACAGGCATGCGCAGATAGATAGATAGATAGATAGATAGATAGATAGATAGATAGATAGATAGATAGATAGATAGATAGATAGATAGATAGATAGATAGATGATAGATAAAGATAGAGATGCAGGCATGCAGATAGAGATAGATAGATAGATAGATAGATAGAGAGAGAGAGAGAGAGAGAGAGAGAGAGAGAGACAGACAGACAGACAGACAGACAGACAGACAGATAGATAGATAGATAGACAAACAGATAATCAGATAGAGAGATAGAGAGAGAGAGAGAGAGAGAGAGAGAGACAGGCAGAGATAGATAGATAAATAGATAGATAGATAGATAGATAGATAGATAGATAGATAGATAGATAGATAGATAGATAGATAGATAGATAGAGATAGAGAGACAGGCATGCGCAAATAGACAGATAGATAGATAGATAGATAGATAGATAGATAGATAGATAGATAGATAGATAGACAGACAGACAGACAGACAGACAGACAGACAGACAGACAGACAGACAGACAGACAGATAGAT
>NC_139522.1:15040532-15043032 GCF_947247035.1 Vipera ursinii
AGATAGATAGATAGATAGATAGATAGATAGATAGACAGACAGACAGACAAACAGATAATCAGATAGAGAGAGAGAGAGAGAGGGAGAGATAGATAGATAGATAGATAGATAGATAGATAGATAGATAGATAGATAGATAGATAGATAGATAGAGATTTAGAGAGTGGCATGCGCAGATAGATAGATAGATAGATAGATAGATAGATAGATAGATAGATAGATAGATAGATAGATAGATAGATAGATAGATGATAGATAGATAAAGATAGAGATGCAGGCATGCAGATAGAGATAGATAGATAGATAGATAGATAGATAGATAGATAGATAGATAGATAGATAGATAGATAGATAGATAGATAGATGATAGATAAAGATAGAGATGCAGGCATGCAGATAGAGATAGATAGATAGATAGATAGATAGATAGATAGATAGATAGATAGATAGATAGATAGATAGATAGACAGATAGACAGACAGACAGACAGACAGACAGACAGACAGACAGACAGACAGATAGATAGATAGATAGATAGATAGATAGATAGATAGACAAAAAGATAATCAGATAGAGAGAGAGAGAGAGAGAGAGAGACAGGCAGAGATAGATAGATAGATAGATAGATAGATAGATAGATAGATAGATAGATAGATAGATAGATAGATAGATAGATAGATAGATAGATAGAGATAGAGAGACAGGCATGCGCAAATAGACAGACAGATAGATAGATAGATAGATAGATAGATAGATAGATAGATAGATAGACAGACAGACAGACAGACAGACAGACAGACAGACAGACAGACAGATAGATAGATAGAAAGACAGACAGACAGACAGATAGATAGATAGATAAAGATAGAGAGTCAGGCAGAGATGGATAGATGGATAGATAGATAGATAAATAGATAGATAGATAGATAGATAGATAGATAGATAGATAGATAGATAGATAGATAGATAGATAGACAGACAGACAGACAGACAGACAGACAGACAGACAGACAGACAGACAGATAGATAGATAAAGATAGAGAGTCAGGCAGAGATGGATAGATAGATAGATAGATAGATAGATAGATAGATAGATAGATAGATAGATAGATAGATAGATAGATAGACAGACAAACAGATAATCAGAGAGAGAGAGAGAGACAGGGATAGATAGATAGATAGATAGATAGATAGATAGATAGATAGATAGATAGATAGATAGATAGATAGATAGATAGATAGATAGATAGATAGATAGATAGATAGAGATTGAGAGACAGGCATGCGCAGATAGATAGATAGATAGATAGATAGATAGATAGATAGATAGATAGATAGATAGATAGATAGATAGATAGATAGATAGATAGATAGATGATAGATAAAGATAGAGATGCAGGCATGCAGATAGAGATAGATAGATAGATAGATAGATAGAGAGAGAGAGAGAGAGAGAGAGAGAGAGAGAGACAGACAGACAGACAGACAGACAGACAGACAGATAGATAGATAGATAGACAAACAGATAATCAGATAGAGAGATAGAGAGAGAGAGAGAGAGAGAGAGAGAGACAGGCAGAGATAGATAGATAAATAGATAGATAGATAGATAGATAGATAGATAGATAGATAGATAGATAGATAGATAGATAGATAGATAGATAGAGATAGAGAGACAGGCATGCGCAAATAGACAGATAGATAGATAGATAGATAGATAGATAGATAGATAGATAGATAGATAGACAGACAGACAGACAGACAGACAGACAGACAGACAGACAGACAGACAGACAGACAGATAGATAGATAGATAGATAGATAGATAGATAGATAGATAGATAGATAGATAAAGATAGAGAGTCAGGCAGAGATGCATAGATAGATAGATAGATAGATAGATAGATAGATAGATAGATAGATAGATAGATAGATAGATAGATAGATAGATAGATAGATAGATAGATGGATGGATGGATGGATGGATGGATGGATGGATGGATGGATGGATGGATGGATGGATGGAAGGATGGATGGATAGATAGATTGATAGATAGATAGATAGATAGATAGATAGATAGATAGATAGATAGATAGATAGATAGATAGATAGATAGATAGATAGATAGATAGAAATAGAGAGACAGGCATGCGCAAATAGATAGATAGATAGATAGATAGATAGATAGATAGATAGATAGATAGATAAATAGATAGATAGATAGATGATAGATAGATAAAGATAGAGATGCAGGCATGCAGATAGATAGATAGATAGATAGATAGATAGATAGATAGATAGATAGATAGATAGATAGATAGATAGATAGATAGATAGATGGATGGATGGATGGATGGATGGATGGATGGATGGATAGATAGATAGATAGATAGATAGATAGATGGATGGATGGATGGATGGATAGATAGATAGATAGATAGATAGATAGATAGATAGACAGACAGACAGACAGACAGATAGATAGATAGATAGATAAAG
>NC_139522.1:15090532-15096866 GCF_947247035.1 Vipera ursinii
AGATAGATAGATAGATAAAGATAGAGAGTCAGGCAGAGATGGATAGATAGATAGATAGATAGATAGATAGATAGATAGATAGATGATAGATAGATAAAGATAGAGATGCAGGCATGCAGATAGATAGATAGATAGATAGATAGATAGATAGATAGATAGATAGATAGATAGACAGACAGACAGACAGACAGATAGATAGATAGATAAAGATAGAGAGTCAGGCAGAGATGGATAGATAGATAGATAGATAGATAGATAGATAGATAGATAGATGATAGATAGATAAAGATAGAGATGCAGGCATGCAGATAGATAGATAGATAGATAGATAGATAGATAGATAGATAGATAGATAGATAGATAGATAGATAGATAGATAGATAGATAGACAGACAGGTAGATAGATAGATAGATAGATAAAGATAGAGAGTCAGGCAGAGATGGATAGATAGATAGATAGATAGATAGATAGATAGATAGATAGATAGATAGATAGATAGATAGATAGATAGATAGATAGATAAAGATAGAGATGCAGGCATGCAGATAGAGATAGATAGATAGATAGATAGATAGATAGATAGATAGATAGATAGATAGATAGATAGATAGATAGACAGACAGACAGACAGACAGACAGACAGACAGACAGACAGACAGACAGACAGACAGACAGACAGACAGATAGATAGATAGATAGATAGATAGATAGATAGATAGATAGATAGATAAAGATAGAGAGTCAGGCAGAGATGGATAGATAGATAGATAGATAGATAGATAGATAGATAGATAGATAGATAGATAGATAGATAGATAGATAGATGATAGATAGATAAAGATAGAGATGCAGGCATGCAGATAGAGATAGATAGATAGATAGATAGATAGATAGAGAGAGAGAGAGAGAGAGAGAGAGAGACAGACAGACAGACAGACAGACAGACAGACAGATAGATAGATAGATAGATAGATAGATAGATAGATAGATAGACAAACAGATAATCAGATAGAGAGAGAGAGAGAGAGAGACAGGCAGAGATAGATAGATAGATAGATAGATAGATAGATAGATAGATAGATAGATAGATAGATAGATAGATAGATAGATAGATAGATAGATAGATAGAAATAGAGAGACAGGCATGCGTAGATAGATAGATAGATAGATAGATAGATAGATAGATAGATAGATAGATAGATAGATAGATAGATAGATAGATAGATAGACAGACAGACAGACAGACAGACAGACAGACAGACAGAAAGACAGATAGATAGATAGATAGATAGATAAAGATAGAGATTCAGGCAGAGATGGATGGATAGATAGATAGATAGATAGATAGATAGATAGATAGATAGATAGATAGATAGACAGACAGACAGACAAACAGATAATCAGATAGAGAGAGAGAGAGAGAGACAGGGAGAGATAGATAGATAGATAGATAGATAGATAGATAGATAGATAGATAGATAGATAGATAGATAGATAGATAGAGATTGAGAGACTGGCATGCGCAGATAGATAGATAGATAGATAGATAGATAGATAGATAGATAGATAGATAGATAGATAGATAGATAGATAGATAGATAGATAGATGATAGATAGATAAAGATAGAGATGCAGGCATGCAGATAGAGATAGATAGATAGATAGATAGATAGATAGATAGATAGATAGATAGATAGACAGACAGACAGATTGATAGAGAGATAGACAGACAGACAGACAGACAGACAGACAGACAGACAGACAGACAGACAGACAGATAGATAGATAGATAGATAGATAGATAGATAGATAGATAGATAGATAGATGATAGATAGATAAAGATAGAGATGCAGGCATGCAGATAGAGATAGATAGATAGATAGATAGATAGATAGATAGATAGATAGATAGATAGATAGATAGATATAGAGAGAGAGAGAGACAGACAGACAGACAGACAGACAGACAGACAGACAGACAGACAGACAGACAGATAGATAGATAGATAGATAGATAGATAGATAGATAGATAAAGATAGAGATGCAGGCATGCAGATAGAGATAGATAGATAGATAGATAGATAGATAGATAGATAGATAGATAGATAGATAGATAGACAGACAGACAGACAGACAGACAGACAGACAGACAGACAGACAGACAGACAGATAGATAGATAGATAAAGATAGAGATTCAGGCAGAGATGGATAGATAGATAGATAGATAGATAGATAGATAGATAGATAGATAGATAGATAGATAGATAGACAGACAGACAGACAGACAAACAGATAATCAGATAGAGAGAGAGAGAGACAGGGAGAGATAGATAGATAGATAGATAGATAGATAGATAGATAGATAGATAGATAGATAGATAGAGATTGAGAGACTGGCATGCGCAGATAGATAGATAGATAGATAGATAGATAGATAGATAGATAGATAGATAGATAGATGATAGATAGATAAAGATAGAGATGCAGGCATGCAGATAGAGATAGATAGATAGATAGATAGATAGATAGATAGATAGATAGATAGATAGATAGATAGATAGATAGACAGACAGACAGACAGACAGACAGACAGACAGACAGACAGACAGATATATAGATAGATAGATAGATAGATAGATAGATAGATAGATAGATAGATAGATAGATAGATAGATAGATAGATAGATAGATAGATAAAGATAGAGAGTCAGGCAGAGATGGATAGATAGATAGATAGATAGATAGATAGATAGATAGATAGATAGATAGATAGATAGATAGATAGATAGATAGATGATAGATAGATAAAGATAGAGATGCAGGCATGCAGATAGAGATAGATAGATAGATAGATAGAGAGAGAGAGAGAGAGAGAGAGAGAGAGAGAGACAGACAGACAGACAGACAGACAGACAGACAGACAGACAGACAGATAGATAGATAGATAGATAGATAGATAGATAGACAAACAGATAATCAGATAGAGAGAGAGAGAGAGAGAGAGACAGGCAGAGATAGATAGATAGATAGATAGATAGATAGATAGATAGATAGATAGATAGATAGATAGATAGATAGATAGATAGATAGATAGAAATAGAGAGACAGGCATGCGTAGATAGATAGATAGATAGATAGATAGATAGATAGATAGATAGATAGATAGATAGATAGATAGATAGATAGATAGATAGATAGACAGACAGACAGACAGACAGACAGACAGACAGACAGACAGAAAGACAGATAGATAGATAGATAGATAGATAAAGATAGAGATTCAGGCAGAGATGGATGGATAGATAGATAGATAGATAGATAGATAGATAGATAGATAGACAGACAGACAGACAAACAGATAATCAGATAGAGAGAGAGAGAGAGAGACAGGGAGAGATAGATAGATAGATAGATAGATAGATAGATAGATAGATAGATAGATAGATAGATAGATAGATAGAGATTGAGAGACTGGCATGCGCAGATAGATAGATAGATAGATAGATAGATAGATAGATAGATAGATAGATAGATAGATAGATAGATAGATAGATGATAGATAGATAAAGATAGAGATGCAGGCATGCAGATAGAGATAGATAGATAGATAGATAGATAGATAGATAGATAGATAGATAGATAGATAGACAGACAGACAGATTGATAGAGAGATAGACAGACAGACAGACAGACAGACAGACAGACAGACAGACAGACAGACAGATAGATAGATAGATAGATAATTAGATAGATAGATAGATAGATAGATAGATAGATAGATAGATAGATAGATAGATAGATAGATAGATAGATAGATAGATAGATGATAGATAGATAAAGATAGAGATGCAGGCATGCAGATAGAGATAGATAGATAGATAGATAGATAGATAGATAGATAGATAGATAGATAGATAGATATAGAGAGAGAGAGACAGACAGACAGACAGACAGACAGACAGACAGACAGACAGACAGACAGACAGATAGATAGATAGATAGATAGATAGATAGATAGATAGATAGATAGATAGATAAAGATAGAGATGCAGGCATGCAGATAGAGATAGATAGATAGATAGATAGATAGATAGATAGATAGATAGATAGATAGATAGATAGATAGACAGACAGACAGACAGACAGACAGACAGACAGACAGACAGACAGACAGACAGACAGACAGACAGATAGATAGATAGATAAAGATAGAGATTCAGGCAGAGATGGATAGATAGATAGATAGATAGATAGATAGATAGATAGATAGATAGATAGATAGATAGATAGATAGACAGACAGACAGACAGACAAACAGATAATCAGATAGAGAGAGAGAGAGAGACAGGGAGAGATAGATAGATAGATAGATAGATAGATAGATAGATAGATAGATAGATAGATAGATAGATAGATAGATAGATAGATAGATAGATAGATAGAGATTGAGAGACTGGCATGCGCAGATAGATAGATAGATAGATAGATAGATAGATAGATAGATAGATAGATAGATAGATAGATAGATAGATAGATAGATAGATAGATAGATAGATGATAGATAGATAAAGATAGAGATGCAGGCATGCAGATAGAGATAGATAGATAGGTAGATAGATAGAGAGAGAGAGAGAGAGAGAGAGACAGACAGACAGACAGACAGACAGATAGATAGATAGATAGATAGATAGATAGATAGATAGATAGATAGATAGATAGACAAACATAATCAGATAGAGAGAGAGAGAGAGAGACAGGCAGAGATAGATAGATAGATAGATAGATAGATAGATAGATAGATAGATAGATAGATAGATAGATAGATAGATAGATAGATAGAAATAGAGAGACAGGCATGCGTAGATAGATAGATAGATAGATAGATAGATAGATAGATAGATAGATAGATAGATAGATAGACAGACAGACAGACAGACAGACAGACAGACAGACAGACAGACAGACAGATAGATAGATAGATAGATAGATAAAGATAGAGATTCAGGCAGAGATGGATGGATAGATAGATAGATAGATAGATAGATAGATAGATAGATAGATAGATAGATAGACAGACAGACAGACAGACAAACAGATAATCAGATAGAGAGAGAGAGAGAGAGACAGGGAGAGATAGATAGATAGATAGATAGATAGATAGATAGATAGATAGATAGATAGATAGATAGAGATTGAGAGACTGGCATGCGCAGATAGATAGATAGATAGATAGATGATAGATAGATAGATAGATAGATAGATAGATAGATAGATAGATAGATAGATAGATGATAGATAGATAAAGATAGAGATGCAGGCATGCAGATAGAGATAGATAGATAGATAGATAGATAGATAGATAGATAGATAGATAGATAGATAGATAGATAGATAGATAGACAGACAGACAGATTGATAGAGAGATAGACAGACAGACAGACAGACAGACAGACAGACAGACAGACAGATAGATAGATAGATAGATAGATAGATAGATAGATAGATAGATAGATAGATAGATAGATAGATAGATAGATGATAGATAGATAAAGATAGAGATGCAGGCATGCAGATAGAGATAGATAGATAGATAGATAGATAGATATATATATATATAGAGAGAGAGAGAGAGACAGACAGACAGACAGACAGACAGACAGACAGACAGACAGACAGACAGACAGATAGATAGATAGATAGATAGATAGATAGATAGATAGATAGATAGATAAAGATAGAGATGCAGGCATGCAGATAGAGATAGATAGATAGATAGATAGATAGATAGATAGATAGATAGATAGATAGATAGATAGATAGATAGATAGATAGATAGATAGACAGACAGACAGACAGACAGACAGACAGACAGACAGACAGATAGATAGATAGATAAAGATAGAGATTCAGGCAGAGATGGATAGATAGATAGATAGATAGATAGATAGATAGATAGATAGATAGATAGATAGACAGACAGACAGACAAACAGATAATCAGATAGAGAGAGAGAGAGAGAGACAGGGAGAGATAGATAGATAGATAGATAGATAGATAGATAGATAGATAGATAGATAGATAGATAGATAGATAGATAGATAGAGATTGAGAGACTGGCATGCGCAGATAGATAGATAGATAGATAGATAGATAGATAGATAGATAGATAGATAGATAGATAGATAGATAGATAGATAGATGATAGATAGATAAAGATAGAGATGCAGGCATGCAGATAGAGATAGATGATAGATAGATAGATAGATAGATAGATAGATAGATAGATAGATAGATAGATAGATAGATGATAGATAAAGATAGAGATAGAGAT
>NC_139522.1:15097066-15099566 GCF_947247035.1 Vipera ursinii
ATAGATTGTTGTTGTTGTTGTTAGCTGCGAAGTCGTGTCCGACTCATCGCGACCCTATGGACAACGTTCCTCCAGGCCTTCCTGTCTTCCACCATCTTCTGGAGTCCATTTAAGCTCACGCCTACTGCTTCAGTGACTCCATCCAGCCACCTCATTCTCTGTCGTCCCCTTCTTCTATTGCCCTCAATCTTTCCCAGCATTAGGCTCTTCTCCAGTGAGTCCTTCCTTCTCATTAGGTGGCCAAAGTATTTGAGTTTTAGCTTCAGGATCTGGCCTTCTAAAGAGCAGTCAGGATTGATCTCCTCTAGGACTGACCGGTTTGATCGCCTTGCAGTCCAAGGGACTCGCAGGAGTCTTCTCCAGCACCATAGTTCAAAGGCCTCAATTCTTTGGCGCTCAGCCTTTCTTATGGTCCAACTTTCACTGCCATACATTGCAACTGGGAAGACCATAGCCTTGACTATACGCACTTTTGTTGACAGGGTGATGTCTCTGCTTTTTAGTGTGCTGTCTAGATTTGCCATGGCTTTCCTTCCCAGGAGCAAGCGTCTTTTAATTTCTTGGCTACAGTCCCCATCTGCAGTGATCTTGGAGCCCAGGAAAACAAAATCTGTCACTACCTCCATTTCTTCCCCATCTATTTGCCAGGAATTGAGAGGGCCAGATGCCATGATCTTGGTTTTCTTAATGTTAAGTTTCAACCCAAGTTTTGCACTCTCCTTCTTCACCCGCAACAAGAGGCTCTTTAGTTCTTCTTCACTTTCTGCCATTAGAGTGGTATCATCTGCGTATCTTAGGTTGTTGATATTTCTTCCAGCAATCTTAATTCCAATTTTTGATTCATCTAGCCCTGCCTTTCTCATGATGTGCTCTGCATATAAGTTAAATAGGCAGGGCGACAGTATACAGCCTTGCCGGACTCCTTTCCCAATTTTGAACCAATCAGTGGTTCCGTGTCCAGTTCTCACTGTTGCTTCTTGACCCGCATATAGGTTTCTCAAGAGACAAATAAGATGGTCTGGTACTCCCATCTCTTTAAGAACTTGCCACAGTTTGTTATGATCCACACAATCAAAGGCTTTAGCATAGTCAATGAAGCAGAAGTAGATGTTTTTCTGGAACTCCCTAGCTTTCTCCATGATCCAGCGTATGTTGGCAATTTGATCTCTAGTTCCTCTGCCTCTTCGAAATCCTGCCTGTACTTCTGGTAGTTCTCGATCCACATACTGCTGAAGTCTAGCTTGTAGGATTTTAAGCATGACTTTACTAGCATGAGAAATGAGTGCAATGGTGCGATAGTTTGAACATTCTTTGGCACTGCCTTTCTTTGGAATTGGAATGTAAACTGATCTTTTCCAATCCTGTGGCCACTGTTGAGTTTTCCAAATTTGCTGGCAAATTGAGTGTAGCACTTTTACTGCACTGTCTTTTAAGATTTTGAATAGCTCAGCTGGAATACTGTCACCTCCACTAGCTTTGTTGTTGCTCAGCTTTTCTAAGGCCCACTTCACTTCACATTCTAGGATGTCTGGCTCTAGGTCAGTGACCACCTCATTGTGATTATCTGGGACGTTAAGCTCATTCTTGTATAGTTCTTCTGTGTAATTTTGCCACCTCTTCTTAATCTCTTCTGCCTCTGTTAGGTCCCTGCCATTTTGGTCCTTTATCATGCCCATTTTTGCATGGAATGTTCCCTTCATCTCTCCAATTTTCTTGAAAAGATCTCTGGTCCTCCCTATTCTATTGTTTTCTTCTATTTCTTTGCACTGTTCATTTAAGAAGGCATTCTTATCTCTTCTAGCTATTCTCTGGAATTCTGCATTCAATTGGGCATATCTATGTTTTTCTCCCTTGCCTTTCGCTTTCCTCCTTTCCTCAGCTATTTGCAAAGCTTCCTCAGACAGCCATTTTGCTTTCTTGCATTTCTTTTTCTTTGGGATGGTTTTGGTTGCTACCTGTTGTACAATGTCGCGAACCTCTGTCCATAGTTCTTCAGGCACTCTGTCTATCAGATCTAATTCCTTAAATCTATTTGTCACCTCTACTGTATATTCAACAGGGATATGATTTAATTCATACCTGAGTGGCCTAGTGCTTTTCCCTACTTTCTTCAGTTTAAGTCTAAACTTTGCAAGGAGAAGCTCATGGTCTGAGCCACAGTCAGCTCCTGGTCTTGTTTTTACTGACTGTATAGAGCTTCTCCATCTTTGGCTGCAGAGCATATAGTCAATCTGATTTCTGTGTTGACCGTCTGGTGATGTCCATGTGTAGAGCCGTCTCTTGGGTTGTTGGAAAAGAGTGTTTGCTATGACCATCGTATTCTCTTGACAAAATTCTATCAGCCTGTGCCCTGCTTCATTTTGTACTCCAAGGCCAAACTTGCCTGTTATTCCAGTTATCTTTTGGCTTCCTACTTTAGCATTCCAATCCCCCATGATGATAAGGACATCATTTTTTGGTGTTACTTCTATAAGGTGCTGTAGGGCTTCATAGAAGCGGT
>NC_139522.1:15149566-15154566 GCF_947247035.1 Vipera ursinii
GAGATATTTGGCGTGACACCCACCTGCATGAAAAGGATTATACTTTTTTTTCTGATAGACATCAATCTTTTTCCAGGATTGATTTTATTTTGCTGACTAATGACTTTTTTTCTAGGATTAAGAAGGTAAAGATCTGTGCAAGAGCTATTTCTGACCATAGTCCAGTTTGGTTAGAGATCAATAAGGACAATAGAGATAGGCGCTCGTGGCGCGTAAATGAGAACTTGTTTAGAAATCAGAGAAATGTGGAAGAATGTAAACAGCGGATGAAGGATTTTTTTGAAATTAATATGAATAAGGATACTTCTATGGACATGGTTTGGGATGCTAGCAAGGCCTATATGAGAGGGGTGTTGATATATATGAATAACAAACACAGACGTACTTTGGAAGCCAGAAGGAAAGAATTGGAGAACGAAATTAGGGAAAAAGAAAAGGCCTTGATCTTGAACCCATTGGATGTGAAGGCTAAGGAGGTTATTAAGCTATTAAGAGGAGAATTTGACAAATTAATGGCTGACCAAGTGGCAACCAATTTGTGGTTTGCTAGGCATAATACTTTTTGCAATGCTAATAAGCCAGGTAGATGGCTAGCTTATAGACTTAGGAAAAAGCAAAGGGCTTCTAATATAGACAAAATTGAACATAAAGGAAAGGTGGTGTTTCAACAGGATCTCATTAAGGAAGCCTTTCTGGACTTTTATTCTAAGTTATATGCTAAGGAGAAGATTAATGAAAAGGATATTGATGTATATTTGGAGAATGCTAGCATCCCGGTTCTTACGCAGGCACAAAAAGAGGAGATTAACCAATTAATAACAGAGGAAGAAATTCTTACAGCAATTAAGGAATTGAAGTTGGATAAAGCGCCAGGTACGGATGGTTTGACTGCGGTTTATTACAGAAATTTACAAATGGAGTTGATAAAGCCATTAAAGGAACTGTTTCAGATAATTCAGAGAGGGGGAAAGGTGCCTCCGTCTTGGAGAACTGCTTTTATTTCTTTGATTCCGAAGGAAGATCAAGATGCTACTCAAGTAAAAAATTATAGACCGATATCACTTTTAAATACAGATTATAAGATATTTGCTAAGGTGTTGGCTAATAGACTGATGAGGGTTCTGCAACAGGTGATTCATGGGGATCAAACTGGGTTTATCAGTGGTAGGCAAATGAAAAATAATGCGAGGCATATAGTTGATGTGTTAGAGTTTTTGGAAAGGAATAACCAGATCCCTGCGGCGCTAATTTTTTTAGATGCGGAAAAAGCTTTTGATCAATTGAATTGGCAATTTTTGATGAAAGTTTTAGATAAAATGAATTTTGGGGATAAATTTTTGCAACCAATTAGGGCATTATATCAAAAACAAACTGCCCGAATAATAGTTAACAATAGTTTGACTGAAGTTTGTAATATTGAGAAGGGCACAAGGCAAGGGTGTCCGTTATCGCCTTTGTTATTTGTGTTAACATTGGAGATATTATTGGTAAAAATACGGAGTTCGGAAAGAATTAAGGGTATACAAATTAGAGATCAGGATTATAGATTGAGAGCGTTCGCAGAGGATCTGGTTGTTACAGTGACCCAGCCGGAGAACTCTGTTGTGGACCTGATGGAGATAATAATGCAATATGGGAAGGTTTCTGGATTTAAAGTTAATGCACAAAAAACTAAAATTCTGGCCAAAAATATGACAGTATCGCAAAAGGCTCTTTTAGAAGGACTAACTGGATTTGAGATTGTTAGGAGGGTCAAATATTTGGGGGTGTTTTTGTCACCCTCTAATACAAAGTTATATAAAAATAACTATGAAAGATTGTGGGGAAAAATCCAAAAAGAAATGGAGAGCTGGGGAAAATTGCAATTGTCTTTGTTGGGGCGAATCGCAGCAGTGAAAATGAATGTCCTGCCTAAATTTTTATTCTTATTTCAAATGATACCGGTTCTTAAGAAAGATTCTAATCTGGAGGAATGGCAGTGAGGTATCAATAAATTTGTCTGGGCAGGGAAAAGGCCACGAGTTAAACTTAAGATTATGCAGGATACTCGTGAAAGAGGTGGTCTTAAAATGCCCAATCTTAAATTATATTATGAAGCTGCTGCGTTAGCAGGAATAAGTGATTGGATTAACTTGACACAAGAGAGATTATTAAATCTTGAGGGCCATTACTTGTTGTTTGGCTGGCATGCATATTTGTTGTATGATAAAAAGGTAGATAATGTGTTTAAAGCGCATATTTTAAGACAAGCATTGTTGAGAGTTTGGAAGAAGTACAGACATAAGTTAGGTTGTAAGATACCATTGTGGGCAATCCCAAAACACGCAATAGAAAATATAAATGTTGGTTTTAAACATGATGTGACCACGTATAAGGAGATTTTAAGTTTGGAAAGAAATGTCTGGTGTCTGAAACCGTACAGTCTCTTGCGAGATGAGAAGATTGTTCAAACTTGGTTCCAATATATTCAGCTACGGGCCAGGTGGAAACAAGATCAGAAAATTGGTTTTACAATGACTGTTTCAGGGCCCGTCCGACGAATCACCAAACAAATGAAACCGGAACGGGAGCTGGTTCTTCTAAGCCACGTTTATTAGCTTCATAAACAAATGCTCGAAGACTGATGAAGTCAGCGTTGATTTTACAGCACAATCAACGCTGCTAAATAGCCAGTAAAGCCAACACCCTCCACCACACCCTTAATTATTCCACCACGCCCACACCTAACTTAACTACCACCCCCTACAGTATCCACCCTTTGGCACCCGCCCCACCACCATTGCAGCCGGTAAGCCACCCCCCAGCTCAAACCACCCTCCTTTCCCCCAGAGCTCCGCATAATTTCATTTCCCCCCCCATCTCTCCAGTCTCTCCAGTCCGACGAGAGCTGTGCCCCGAGCCCCTCCCTAACTCGCCGGCAGTCTCCACCACCCCTTGAACCCTCCTGGCACCCGTCCTTGTCCTGCCGTTTGAGCTGCTCCCTGGCCCTCTGGTCGGCCTCAAAGGCTTTTAATCTGCGACGGCACTCTTGCCCTCCCCTCCAGCTCCTGAAAGTCAGCTGGCCGCTCCATGGCTTTGCACGCCAACCGCACTCCCTCCCGACTCGCTGGTCGCTTCCGGGAGTCGGCAAGAGCGGCGCGGCGCTGTGGGACGTGCTGGCAAGCGGGCCCCAGGCTGGGAGGCTGCAGCCGATGCCTCGTGGTCGCTTCTCTCCGTTCCGGGCGCCACCGAGGGAGGAAGAGCAAGGAAGAGGCCGCCGGGAGTCCCTGGAAGCCGGTAAAGTGCTTTTTGGCTTCCCCGGACGTTGGGCGGGCGGTTGCTGAGGCGCGGGGAAGGCCGAGCATTGTCCCGGCCTTCTAGGAAGACGCGGGCGCTGGCGCTTGACTCCGGGGCCTGGCGGGGCACTCCGCGGGCGCCGGCGGTGGTTTTCGGGCCCGGGCAGGTCGCTCCGCGGCCCCTCCGAATGTCGGGCATGCCAGGCCCGACAGACTGATGAAAATCTGATAAAGCAAATTAGAAAGCAGGGTCCAGCACATATCAAACGGATATATCTTGCACTGATAGAAATTGACTCAGAAACAGAACTTGTTAAAGATTGTATGATAAAATGGGCCCAAAACATTCAAGAAGTTATTACAATGGATACGTGGGAAAAGATTTGGGTGAGGAACGTAAAATTTACACAAGCTCAAAACTTAAGAGAGAACTTTTATAAAATGTTTTATAGATGGCATCTAGATCCTAAAAAGCTTGCAAGTATGTATCCGAATTATCAGCCCAAGTGCTGGAGGTGTGGCGATGAAGATGCAACATATTTTCACATATGGTGGACTTGTAAAAAGGTTAAGGCCTTTTGGATAAAAATTTGGTGGAACATGCAGAAGATTTTCAAGCAAAGGATAAAGTTTTGCCCGCAACTTTTTTTGTTAGGTATAATTACAGATGCTACGGTTGTGGACACTAAGCTGATGTTGAATTTAATTACGGCAGCAAGACTTTTGATAGGTCAATATTGGAAGAAGGAGGAACTGCCGACTATAGAAGAATGGACTTTAAAGGTTTCTGACCTGGCAGAGATGGCAAAGATTTCGGCTTATTTGAAAGATCATTCGCAAGAACGCTATATTATGGAGTGGAGAAAATGGATTGAGTATATCCAGAACAAATATGGGACTAAAAGGTTTCATGTAGCATTTGAATAAGTCTTCCTTTCTTTTCTTTTTTCTTTTTTTTATACTTAATAGTAATAGTGTTTGTAGTTATCCTATATGAGCTAGAGAGTGATAGATTTTAGAGTTTATGGTTGTTAGCATTTGGATGTTCATGATTGTTTTTTTGTTTTTATACCCTGTACTTAGCTCTGGGAAGTCGGGGGGGGGGGAGGGGGGAGGGGTAGGGAGGGATGGGTATGGGAGGGGGAGGGGGGATTGTTAAAGATAAAATGTATGTTAAAACTTTTTAATAAAAAAAAAGATAGAGACAGGCAGACAGAGATGGATTAATGGATAGATAGATAGATAGATAGATAGATAGATAGATAGATAGATAGATAGATAGATAGATAGAAAGACAGACAGAGATAGAGAGACAGGCAGAGATGGATTATTGGATAGATGATAGATAGATAGATAGATAGATAGATAGATAGATAGATAGATAGATAAAGACAGACAGACAGACAGAAAGAAATAAAGATAGATAGATAGATAGGTAGGCAGGTAGATAGATAGATAGATAGATAGATAGATAGATAGATAGATAGATAGACAGAGAAAGACAGACAGACAGACAGAGAGATAGATAGATAGAGACAGGTAGAAAGAGATGGATTAATGAATAGATAGATAGATAGATAGATAGATAGATAGATAGATAGATAGATAGACAGATAGACAGATAGACAGATAGATAGAGACAGGTAGAAAGAGATGGATTAATGAATAGATAGAAAGATAGATAGATAGATAGATAGATAGATAGATAGATAGATAGATAGATAG
>NC_139522.1:15262066-15264566 GCF_947247035.1 Vipera ursinii
TTAGGGCCATTTTTGTTTGTGCTGGCGTTCTGAGACTGTCGCCCCGTTCGCGGGGGCCGGCTGCTGACTCTGGTGCCTTTGGGCTTTTGATCTTTTCACCGGCGGCGGGACTTCCATGTGGCCCCAAGCCGCCTTGGTCCGCTTTGGTGGTGGTGTCGCCCTCGGGCCGTTTTGGCGGTGGAGAGGGTGACTATTATTACTCACCTTGGCGACGATGGTGGACCTATTCTCTTGCTTCAGGCCGCCTCTTATGGCGACGGCGTCTTCGGACCGCTTGGCTGGCGAAGAAGACGACCGGGAGTCATCTTACCGGAGCAAGGACGACATGGGGCTCCTGCATCGTGTATCATCTTTGGACTGCTTTTGCAGTGACGCCGGTGATTTAGACTACTTTTACTCTGGCCTGCCTATCCTCCTTGCCTTGGACACACTTTTTACCATCTGCCTACCTATCCTCTCCCCTCTCCCTTTGGACTTTCGACATACCTGGGTATCGGCCACGGTGGGAGAGTGGCTGGACTTTTCCATCTGCAACCACATAGAGGTGGGAGCTCTATGGGTTTGCCTACCCAGAGGATATCTGGTCCACCCCCAGGAACGGAGCCTCTACCCGTTGTGAGAGAACGGGCTGCGGCCTGTCTTGGGGGCCACCCAACTGAGTGGCAGTGAAGTTGGGTGGATCCAGGTTTCTGTCATGTTCAATCCTCCCATGGACAACTAGGGATGCCTATCCTGGACTGTTTGGACTTTTATACTTATGCGGCAATATACGAGTACGCGTTTGTACGCCCTCAGGGGTGCCCCCCTCTCCTGGGTGCGACCTGCCTCCTTAAATGTTGATGACCTTGATGACGGGCCCGAGTTTTGGGTCTCTGAGAGATGGCTGGGCAGGGGCAGGGGCTATCCATGTAATTCTAGGAAGCCTCTGATTATTTTTTTATCCAAATTTTTTATAAGGTTAGGGAGCGGGGTGGGAGATAGCGGTGGTTTGGCTATGGGGGGTGGCCGATCTACCATGGTTCAGACCAGCCTTGGGTCTGATGGCACGGGGGGAGAACGGGGTGGCGTTGTCGCCGGGGCTCATGAGCGGGTCGTGGGATTATCAATTCCCACGACGGGGAAAGGCAGCAGGCGGATAGACAGGGGGCCGTATCGTTACCGGGAGGGCCGTCCCCGCTATTTGCAAGCGGTGAGGCGCTCCGACCCTCTGCTTCTTCCCCGAGGTTCCGGGAGCGAGGATGTGCAGCCTCCTGAGCTCCGGCTGGTGTATCTGAATGCCAGGTCCGTGGTTAATAAAGCTCCCCTCGTTAGGGATTTAGTTGAGGGTGAGCAGGCGGACCTGGCTTGCATCACGGAGACTTGGTTGGGCCCAGAGGGTGGGGTCCCTTTGGTTGACCTCTGCCCACCATGCTTCCGGGTGCTGCACCGGCCAAGAGCTCAAGGTAGGGGTGGGGGAGTGGCGGTAATTATTAGGGAGACCTTATGTCCGCGGGAGACCACCGTTTCTCAGATAGTCGGGTGTGAGTCTCTCTTTGTGAGATTTGGTTCGGGGGCGCAGTTGGGTTTGCTGCTGACGTACATTTCGCCTAGTCGTGCAGCGGCAGCCCTGCCCGAGCTGCTTGATATCCTCTCAGGGTTGGTGGTTGAGTTTCCCAAACTTATAGTTTTGGGAGACTTCAATCTACCATCCCTGGGAGGCTCATCTGAGCTAGCTCGGGAGTTCATGGCTTCCATGACGGCCATGGACCTGACGCAAGTAATTTCTGAACCAACTCATGAGGGAGGCCACACTCTTGACCTGATTTTTTTATCTAGACGGTGGTTGGATGATCTTGGTGGGGGCTCTCCATTTATTATGCCCCTGTCATGGACCGATCATCATCTCCTGCGGATGGTCTTCCGTTTTGCCACCCCCCGCCGTGGGGATACGGAACCAATTAGATGGTACCGCCCCAGACGCTTAATGGATCCTGATAGATTCCAAGCGGCGCTGGGGTCCCCACCTGCCTCCATTGCTCACAGCTCGGCGGATGCCTTAGTGGAAACCTGGGAAAGGGCAGCCACTGAGGCACTTGACCGGGTTGTACCCTTGCGGCCCCTGACCCGGCGCAGATCCCAGCGAGCTCCATGGTTCTCCGCGGAGCTCCGGGAGATGAAGCGTCGGAAACGGGGCCTAGAGAGCTGTTGGAGGTCGAGCCGATCCGAACCCGACCGGTTGCGGTTAAGAACCTATATTAGGTCTTATCTCGCAGCGATGAGGGTGGCGAGGTGTAATTACTTCTCTACCCTCATTGCGTCCGCAGATAATCGCCCGGCCGCCCTGTTTAGGGTGACTCGCTCGCTCCTTAATCAGGAGGTGAGGGAGGATCCCTTGCAGGGTCGTGCTGAGGAATTTAGTCAACATCTGTCGGATAAAATCGCTCGGATTCGGACCGGTTTGGACTCCAGCTGGGCAGAGTCAGGCGATCAGGACACGGACGGTCTTGTCAATGTTATCTGG
>NC_139522.1:15351804-15354304 GCF_947247035.1 Vipera ursinii
AAAATAACCAATACAAACATTAAAAACAGATTAAACAATTGCCCTAGTTAAAAACAATATAATACAACGCTAAAAACCCCCAGAACAATTAAAAAACAAAAAATAAAACAACCCCAACACTCCCCCTCAGGCTAGGCCGGCTTGTACAAACAAAAATGTCTTGAGATCGCGGCGAAAGGAGCGAAGATCGGGCGCCATCCGGAGCTCTACCGGTAGCTGATTCCACAGCTCCGGAGCGCCCACAGAGAAGGATCTCCCCCTGGGGGCCACCAATCGACACTCTCTGATCGGTGGCACCCTGAGGAGGCCCTCTCTGTGGGAACGCACAGGGCGCAGGGAGCTTGATGCCGGCAGCAGATGTTCCCTAAGGTACTCCGGCCCCATGCCATGGAGTGCTTTGAATACCGTTACCAGTACCTTGAATCTCACCCGGAAGACAACTGGCAACCAATGCAGCTCACGGAGCAGAGGTGTAACGTGGGAGTATCGGGAGACTCCCAACACCACTCTCGCGGCTGCATTCTGTACCAGTTGGAGCTTCCGAGTGGTCCTCAAGGGCAGCCCCATGTAGAGAGCGTTGCAGTAGTCCAGACGAGAGGACACGAGCGCATGAGTGACCGTGCACAGATCATCCCGGCTAAGATAGGGCCGCAACTGACGCACCAGGCGAACCTGTGCAAAGGCCCCCCTAGTCACGGCTCCTATATGATCTTCCAAGGTGAGCCGTGAATCTAGGAGGACCCCCAAGTTGCGAGCCCTATCTACGGGGGGTAATAGTTCACCCCCCATAGTTAGAGATGGAATATCCGAATAAACCCGGGATGAAGATATGCAAAGCCACTCAGTCTTGTCGGGGTTGAGCTGGAGTCTGTTCCTCCCCATCCAGACCCGAACCGCCTCCAGGCAACGGGACATCACGTCGAGGGCATCACTGGGGTGGTTTGGGGTCGAAAAGAAAAGTTGGGTATCATCAGCGTACTGATGATACCCAACTCCAAAGCCACGAATGATCTCACCCAGCGGCTTCATATAGATGTTGAACAGGAGAGGCGAGAGGACCGACCCCTGAGGAACTCCACAAATGAGAGACCTCGCGGTCGACCTCTGTCCCCCTGCCAACACCGACTGCGAACGTCCCAAGAGATAGGAGGAGAACCACCGTAAAACCGTGCCTCCCACTCCCAATCCCCTGAGACGCCGCAGCAAGATACCATGGTCGATGGTATCGAAAGCCGCCGAGAGGTCTAATAGGACTAGGACAGAGGAATGCCCCCTGTCCCGAGCCCTCCAGAGATCATTCACCAGCGCGACCAATGCCGTCTCCGTGCTGTGCCCGGGCCTGAAACCCGATTGGTACGGGTCTAGATAATCCGCTTCATCCAGGACCAAAGGGAGCTGATGCGCCACCACACTCTCAACAACCTTCGCAAGAAAGCGAAGGTTGGAGACAGGACGAAAGTTATTCAATACAGCAGGGTCCAGGGCAGGCTTCTTGAGGAGAGGCCTCACCACCGCCTCCTTCAAGACGGCGGGGAAGATACCCTCACTCAAAGAAGCCGATATAACTGCCTGGAACCAGCTGCGTGTCCTCTCCCGGGCTGCATAAACCAGCCAGGAAGGGCACGGGTCCAATAAACATGTGGTGGTGCTCAGCCTCCCCATGATCCTGTCCACTTCCTCCGGAGTCACAGAATCAAACTCCTCCCAGATGATATCGACAAGACCACCCGTGTCCTGATCGTCAGACTCTGCCCAGTCAGAGTCCAAACCGGTCCGAATCCGAGCGATTTTGTCCGACAGATGTTGGTTAAACTCCTCGGCACGGCCCTGCAAGGGATCCTCCCTCACCTCCTGATTTAGGAGGGAGCGAGTCACCCTAAACAGGGCGGCCGGGCGATTATCTGCGGACGCGATAAGGGTGGCGAAGTGGTTAGACCTCGCCTCCCTTATCGCAGCGAGATAAGACCTAATGTAGGCTCTTAGTCGCAATCGGTCGGATTCGGATCGGCTGGACCTCCAACCGCTCTCTAGGCCCCGTCTCCGACGCTTCATCTCCCGAAGCTCCGCAGAGAACCATGGAGCTCGACGGGATCTGCACCGGGTCAGGGGCCGCAGGGGTACAACTCGATCAAGAGCCTCAGTGGCCGTCCTTTCCCAGGCTTCCACTAAGGCATCTGCCGAGCTGTGAGCAAGGGAGGCAGGTGGGGACCCCAGAGCTGTCTGGAACCTCTGGGGATCCATTAAGCGTCTGGGGCGGTACCATTTAATTGGTTCCAAACACCCACGGCGGGGGGTGGCAAAACGGAAGACCAGCCGCAGGAGATGATGATCGGTCCATGACAGGGGCATAATAATTGGAGAGCCCCCACCAAGATCATCTAACCACTGTCCAGATAAAAAAACTAGGTCAAGGGTGTGGCCTCCCTCATGAGTCGGTCCCGAAATTACCTGCGTCAGGTCCATGGCCGTCATGGAAGCCATGAACTCCCGGGCCAACTCA
>NC_139522.1:15406804-15409304 GCF_947247035.1 Vipera ursinii
TAGATAGACAAACAGATAATCAGATAGATAGAGAGAGAGAGAGACAGGCAGAGATAGATAGATAGATAGATAGATAGATAGATAGATAGATAGATAGATAGATAGATAGATAGATAGATAGATAGATAAAGATAGAGATGCAGGCATGCAGATAGAGATGGATAGATAGATAGATAGATAGATAGATAGATAGATAGATAGATAGATAGATAGATAGATAGATAGATAGATAGATAGATAGATAAAGATAGAAATGCAGGCATTCAGATAGAGATAGATAGATAGAGAGAGAGAGAGAGAGAGAGAGACAGACAGACAGACAGACAGACAGATAGATAGATAGATAGATAGACAAACAGATAATCAGATAGAGAGAGAGAGAGAGAGAGAGAGAGACAGGCAGAGATAGATAGATAGATAGATAGATAGATAGATAGATAGATAGATAGATAGATAGATAGATAGATAGATAGATGATAGATAGATAGATAGATAGATAGATAGATAGATAGACAGACAGACAGACAGACAGACAGACAGACAGATAGATACATAGATAGATAGATAGATAGATAGAGAGAGAGAGAGAGAGAGAGACAGACAGACAGACAGACAGACAGACAGATAGATAGATAGATAGATAGATAGACAAACAGATAATCAGATAGATAGAGAGAGAGAGAGACAGGCAGAGATAGATAGATAGATAGATAGATAGATAGATAGATAGATAGATAGATAGATAGATAGATAGATAGATAGATGATAGATAAAGATAGAGATGCAGGCATGCAGATTGAGAGAGATAGATAGATAGATAGATAGATAGATAGATAGATAGATAGATAGATAGATAGAGAGAGAGAGAGAGAGAGAGAGAGAGACAGACAGACAGACAGACAGACAGATAGATAGATAGATAGATAGATAGATAGATAGTTAGATAGATAGATAGATAGACAAACAGATAATCAGAGAGAGAGAGAGAGAGAGAGAGACAGGCAGAGATAGATAGATAAATAGATAGATAGATAGATAGATAGATAGATAGATAGATAGATAGATAGATAGATAGATAGATAGATAGATAGATAGATAGATAGAGATAGAGAGACAGGCATGCGCAAATAGATAGATAGATAGATAGATAGATAGATAGATAGACAGACAGATAGATAGATAGATAGATAGATAGATAGATAGATAGATAGATAGATAGATAGATAGATGGATAGATAGATAAAGATAGAAATGCAGGCATGCAGATAGAGATAGATAGATAGATACATAGATAGATAGATAGATAGATAGATAGATAGATAGATAGAGAGAGAGAGAGAGAGAGAGAGAGAGAGAGAGAGAGAGAGAGAGACAGACAGACAGACAGACAGATAGATAGATAGATAGACAAACAGATAATCAGATAGAGAGAGAGAGAGAGAGAGAGAGAGAGAGAGAGGCATAGATAGATAGATAGATAGATAGATAGATAGATAGATAGATAGATAGATAGATAGATAGATAGACAAACAGATAATCAGATAGATAGAGAGAGAGAGAGACAGGCAGAGATAGATAGATAGATAGATAGATAGATAGATAGATAGATAGATAGATAGATAGATAGATAGATAGATAGATGATAGATAAAGATAGAAATGCAGGCATGCAGATAGAGATAGATAGATAGATAGATAGATAGATAGATAGATAGATAGATAGATAGATAGATACATAGATAGATAGATAAAGATAGAAATGCAGGCATTCAGATAGAGATAGATAGATAGATAGATAGAGAGAGAGAGAGAGACAGACAGACAGACAGACAGACAGATAGATAGATAGATAGATAGACAAACAGATAATCAGATAGAGAGAGAGAGAGAGAGAGAGAGAGAGAGAGACAGGCAGAGATAGATAGATAGATAGATAGATAGATGATAGATAGATAGATAGATAGATAGATAGATAGATAGATAGATAGATAGATAGATAGATAGATAGATAGACAGACAGACAGACAGACAGACAGATAGATACATAGATAGATAGATAGATAGATAGATAGATAGATAGATAGATAGATAGAGAGAGAGAGAGAGAGAGACAGACAGACAGACAGACAGATAGATAGATAGATAGATAGACAAACAGATAATCAGATAGATAGAGAGAGAGAGAGACAGGCAGAGATAGATAGATAGATAGATAGATAGATAGATAGATAGATAGATAGATAGATAGATAGATAGATAGATAGATAGATAAATAAAGATAGAGATGCAGGCATGCAGATAGAGATGGATAGATAGATAGATAGATAGATAGATAGATAGATAGATAGATAGATAGATAGATAGATAGATAGATAGATAGATAGATAGATAGATAGATAAAGATAGAAATGCAGGCATTCAGATAGAGATAGATAGATAGAGAGAGAGAGAGAGAGAGAGACAGACAGACAGACAGACAGACAGATAGATAGATAGATAGA
>NC_139522.1:15536804-15539304 GCF_947247035.1 Vipera ursinii
TTGAGGAAGATGCGGACTGGTCCAGGATTCATTCTAACGATCCTGGAGTTTATTTTCCTAGAGATGATGTTGCTGATGCCACGCAACCTGATCAAGAATCACAGGAGAATGTTCCTTCCACGACTTCTTCTCAACCTACTGTTCCGTCTTCGCAAGCCGCCGATGTTGCTGCTGGCGACGATGATGAAGACGAGGACGACACAGAAGAAGAATGGACGGTTGGCCCGAGATGTTCCAAGAGGTCCACAAAGGGAATCCCTCCAAAACGGTATTCGTGGCAAGTAACAAAAACACCTGTACCTTTGATTTGTAATGTAACACTTCCACCTGAGAAGTTCACACAGATCAAACATCTTCCTGAATCAGAACAAGATAAATGGTTTGAGGCAATGCAGGCTGAAATGGACAGTCTAAAAAAGCTCCAAGTGTTTACACCTGCAAGCCCTCCAGCAAACAAGAAAGTTATTGGTACTCGATGGGTCTACAGGATCAAAAAGAAGCCGAATGGTGAGTCGTTGTACAAGGCCAGACTCGTAGCCCAGGGTTTTGCTCAACGTTATCCTGAGGACTATACAAATACATACTCACCCACAGTGCGGACTGAAAGTGTGAAAATTGCTTTAGCCACTGCAACTATCCTTGGCCTGGAAGTTTTTCAGTTCGATGTTGAAACGGCTTATCTTCACGCTGATCTTGATGAAGACATCTACGTCAAAGGTCCTCCAGGTTTCAGACAGCAAGAAGGGGATACCTGGTTTCTACACAAAAGTCTTTATGGTCTGAAACAGTCTGGTTTAATGTGGTACTTATGTCTTTCTGACAAACTAAATTCAATGGGCTTTATTAAGTCCGAAACAGATGAATGCGTGTTTACCAAAAGATCCGGTAATAAGTATGAGATAATTCTTGTTTATGTCGATGACATTGTTTATATTGGTCCAAATAAGCAGATGAGTGAGGTTTTTGCTAAAGCTTTACAAAAGTTTTTCACGTTGAAGTGTTTAGGGTGTATTAACACTTATTTAGGTGTTCAAATTGCCAAAACTCAGAAGGGGTTTAGTCTCACACAAGAAGAGAAGATTGAACAACTGTTATATCACTGTAACATGGAGGACGCTAAGCCTGTGAGTATACCCATGCAAACTGACTTTCACATTTTGGCACATGAACCAAGTCCTGAGTTCGAAGATCAAACACTATATCGCTCAGTCATTGGGTCACTGCTGTATATTAGTAGTTGGACTAGACCCGACATTGCACTTAGTGTTAATCTTTTATCACGACACGTAGGCAAGGCAAAACAGTTTCATTGGACATGTGTTAAAAGGTTATTGAGGTATCTAAAACACACCAAAGACATGAAGTTGTTGTTGGAACCCACACATACTGACTATGCAGAGTTATGTTGTTTTGCAGATTCAGATTGGGCGAGTGATAAGAAGTCACGGAAAAGTACTTCAGGTTACATGATGTTTTTAAATGGATGTCCTGTTTACTGGCATGTGCGTAAACAGAATCTTGTTTCTTGTTCCTCTACAGAAGCTGAGTATGCTTGTGTGTCTGATGCATGCAATTCTTTAACCTGGTTTGATGCTTTAGTCACAGATATCTGGACACATCCGATTCGACCAATCACAGTGATGGAAGATAATGAATCTGTGGTTTATATTTCTGAAACACGTTTTACAGGTTCAAGGTCCAGACACATTGACATCCGATATCAAAACATAAGGCAACTGGTTAAACAAGGTTTTGTGACGTTACAGTATGTGCCTACACGTGATCAAATTGCTGACATGCTGAACAAACCACTTCCTACAGCCCAGCATGAGTATCTGCGTGAGAAGATGTGCCTTACCTGAGTCTTCACTTTGCTGACGAAAGAAGGGGAATGTCACTGCACGTTTTTTTTGTTCGTCAGAAAAGTTCATTTCTAACTGTACATTTTCCCCTGTTCTCTGCACCTGTTGTGATAACTTATCTGGTAACCATAGTGAATCCCATATGACTAGCTATGTTATGGTTTCAGTCTGTTTAGTGCGCATGTCTAGAAGAAGTTCCCAGAGTTATTATCTGTATTGTTTTTCTTCACTTTGCTGTTACTGTCTGTTACGTTAAGATGTAGTGAGCTAGCTCTGTATAATATATATTTAGTTTTTATATTTTGTTAGTAAAAGGTATTTAGTAAGATTATGCGTCGTGTTTTTTCTTGCCTTCCTGCAAGTGTATCATGCATTCTCCGAAGCACGGTCCGTCGCCCTCTACAAAGGTGATTTTTACCTTGACAAGATAGATACATAGATAGATAGATAGATAGACAGACAGACAGACAGACAGATAAATACATAGATAGATAGATAGATAGATAGAGAGAGAGAGAGAGAGAGAGAGACAGACAGACAGACAGACAGACAGACAGATAGATAGATAGACAAACAGATAATCAGATAGATAGAGAGAGAGAGAGACAGGCAGAGATAGATAGATAGATAGATAGATA
>NC_139522.1:15569304-15571804 GCF_947247035.1 Vipera ursinii
GGATAGATAGATAGATAGATAGATAGATAGATAGATAGATAGATAGATAGATAGATAGATAGATAGATAGATAAATAGATAGACAAACAGATAATCAGATAGATAGATAGATAGATAGATAGATAGATAGATAGATAGATAGATAGATAGATAGATAGATAGATAGATAGATAGATAGATAGATAGATAGATAGATAGATAGATAAAGATAGAGATTCAGGCAGAGATGGATGGATAGATAGATAGATAGATAGATAGATAGATAGATTGATAGATAGATAGATAGATAGATAGATAGATGATAGATAAAGATAGAAATGCAGGCATGCAGATAGAGATAGATAGATAGATAGATAGATAGATAGATAGATAGATAGATAGATAGATAGATAGATAGATAAAGATAGAGATTCAGGCAGAGATGGATGGATAGATAGATAGATAGATAGATAGATAGATAGATAGATAGATAGATAGACAAACAGATAATCAGATAGATAGAGAGAGAGAGAGACAGGCAGAGATAGATAGATAGATAGATAGATAGATAGATAGATAGATAGATAGATAGATAGATAGATAGATAGATGATAGATAAAGATAGAAATGCAGGCATGCAGATAGAGATAGATAGATAGATAGATAGATAGATAGATAGACAGACAGACAGACAGACAGACAGACAGACAGACAGACAGATAGATAGATAAAGATAGAGAGTCAGGCAGAGATAGATGGATGGATGGATGGATGGATAGATAGATAGATAGATAGATAGATAGATAGATAGATAGATAGATAGATAGATAGATAGATAGATAGAGATAGAGATTCAGGCAGAGATGGATAGATAGATAGATAGATAGATAGATAGATAGATAGATAGATAGATAGATAGATAGATAGATAGATAGATAGATAAATAGATAGACAAACAGATAATCAGATAGATAGATAGATAGATAGATAGATAGATAGATAGATAGATAGATAGATAGATAGATAGATAGATAGATAGATAGATAAAGATAGAGATTCAGGCAGAGATGGAGGGATAGATAGATAGATAGATAGATAGATAGATAGATAGATAGATAGATAGATAGATAGATAGACAAACAGAAAATCAGAGAGAGAGAGAGAGAGAGAGACAGGCAGAGATAGATAGATAAATAGATAGATAGATAGATAGATAGATAGATAGATAGATAGATAGATAGATAGATAGATAGATAGATATAGAGAGACAGGCATGCGCAAATAGACAGATAGATAGATAGATAGATAGATAGATAGATAGATAGATAGACAGACAGACAGACAGACAGACAGACAGACAGACAGACAGACAGACAGACAGATAGATAGATAAAGATAGAGAGTCAGGCAGAGATGGATAGATAGATAGATAGATAGATAAATAGATAGATAGATAGATAGATAGATAGATAGATAGATAGATAGATAGATAGATAGATAGATAGATAGATAGATAGATAGGTGGATAGATAGATAGATAGATAGAAAGATAGATATATAGATAGATATATAGATAGATAGATAGATAGATAGATAGATAGATAGATAGATAGATAGATAGATAGATAGATAATCAGATAGATAGATAGATAGATAGATAGATAGATAGATAGATAGATAGATAGACAGACAGACAGACAGACAGACAGACAGACAGACAGACAAACAGATAGATAGATAAAGAGATGGATAGATAGATAGATAGATAGATAGATAGATAGATAGATAGATAGATAGATAGATAGATAGATAGACAGATAATCAGATAGATAGATAGATAGATAGATAGATAGATAGATAGATAGATAGATAGATAGATAGATAGATAGATAGATAGATAGATAGATAGATAGATAGATAGATAGATAAAGATAGAGATTCAGGCAGAGATGGATAGATAGATAGATAGATAGATAGATAGATAGATAGATAGATAGATAGATAGATAGATAGATAGATACATAGATAGATACATAGATAGATACATAGATAGATAGATAGATAGATAGATAGATAGATAGATAGATAGATAGATAGATAGATAGATAGATAGATAGATAAAGATAGAAATGCAGGCATTCAGATAGAGATAGATAGATAGATAGATAGATAGAGAGAGAGAGAGAGACAGACAGACAGACAGATAGATAGATAGATAGATAGATAGACAAACAGATAATCAGATAGAGAGAGAGAGAGAGAGAGACAGGCAGAGATAGATAGATAGATAGATAGATAGATAGATAGATAGATAGATAGATAGATAGATAGATAGATGATAGATAGATAGATAGATAGGTAGATACATAGATAGATAGATAGATAGAGAGAGAGAGAGAGAGAGAGAGAGAGACAGACAGACAGACAGACAGACAGACAGATAGATAGATAGATAGATAGACAAACAGATAATCAGATAGATAGAGAGAGAGAGAGACAGGCAGAGATAGATAGATAGATA
>NC_139522.1:15601804-15614304 GCF_947247035.1 Vipera ursinii
TGTGTGTGTTTTTTTATGGTAGATAGTGTGTCCTAGGGAGCCGTTGGATTTCTTGTAGACTAAGACATCAAGGAAGGGAAGTTGATTGTTAGCTTCTGTTTCCATGGTGAATTGTATTTTGGGGTGTAGGCTATTGAGGTGTATGAGGAAGTCATCCAGTTTTTCTTTGCCGTGTGGCCAGATTACGAAGGTGTCATCTACGTATCTGAGCCAGAGTTTGGGTTTGTGGTTGGATTTTTCTAGAGCGAGGGTTTCAAAGTGTTCCATGTAGAGGTTTGCGATGACAGGTGAGAGGGGTGATCCCATGGGTGCTCCTTCCATTTGTTTGTATCTTTGTCCATTGTAGATGAAGTATGTGTTAGATAGGCAGTGGTTGGTCAGATCTAGGATGTGTTTTGGGGGGTTGTATTTATTTAGGATAGCTGTCAAGGCTTCTTTGATTGGCACTTGGGTGAAGAGGGATACGACATCGAAGCTCACAAGTAGGTCCCAGGGCTGTAAGTTTAGTTTACTTATGATCTCTATGAATTGGAATGAATCTTGTACGTGTGAGGTGATGGAATTTGCGTAAGGCTGTAGTTGTTTGGCAAGAAATTTGGCTAGATTTTGTAGAGGTGAGCCTATGGAGCTGACTATGGGTCTGAGTGGAGTTCCTTCTTTGTGTATCTTGGGCAGACCATAGAGCTTAGGACATCTGGATGATTTTTCTCTGGGAATGATTGTTTTCTGGATCTCTTCACTGATGGGGGTGGCTTTTATTTTTGATTTTGTGGTTTTTTCCAGGTAGGTGGTGGGATCTGTCTTGAGGAGTTTGTATGTGGAGTCTCGGAGTAGGTTGGATAATTTGGTATGGTAGTCAGATGAGTTCATTACCACCGTGGCGTTGCCTTTGTCTGCTGGCAGAATGATTATGCTGGTGTCATTTTTTTAGGTTAAGTAGTGCTGTCTGTTCCTCTTTGGGTAAGTTGCTTTTGGGTGGTTTGCTGGTGCAGAGGATGTTGGTCACTTCGAGTCTGATTTTGTTGGCGTCATCAGGGTTGATTTTGGTCAGGCTGGATTCGACTCCGCATATAATGGTTTCCGTGGGAATGTGTTTGGGAGCGACTGCAAAATTAAATCCTTTAGACAGGACGTTGGTTTCGGCTTTGGTGAGAATCCTATCTGAGATGTTGTGCACAGTTTGTTTCATGTGTTGCTGTGGGAGAGGAGGGGTTTGTTTCTGGCGTTCCTTTAGTCTTCGGAGTTTATTGGTGTGTGTGTCTGTTTTGTAGGCAGTCTCTGTTTCAGCTCTCCAGACAGCAATTTGTTTGAATTTGTCCCAAAGTGTGGGGTGGATCTTGTTGCTGAGTTTGAGGTGAAGTGTGAGGAGGTCTCTGTTGATTCGGTCCAGGAGGAATCTTTTTGTGTGGAGTTCGTTTCTGATTAGGGCCAGTTCAGTTCTTATCAGGATGCGTTTGATGGCTGCAGAGTTGGAGTGGAATTTCAATTGGAAGGATGTGGGGATTAAATTTTGATCTCGGCAGTTGCGTAGGAATGTGAGGTCACACAGAATGGAAGCTCTTCGTACTTCGAGTTTTTCGTAGGTCCTAGTTAGCTGGTGGATTTCCTCCCCGTAGAGGTAAGATATTTGTTTTCTGAGGTTTTCGCGGGTGCCTGTATGTGGATCCTTGGTTTTTCGGGTTTTTCCCCGCGTAGAATTAAAGGTGTAGGCGCAACGTTTCGATGGAATCCCATCCATCATCATCAGGCTTCTGTTTCCTTCTTCTGGGAGAAGCATGTGGCTGTTTGTTCCTCTTTTTTAAACTGCCAGAGGGGGTGTGTTCTGTGGAGGTGTGCTCTGATTGGGTAGGGGACCAAGTGTGTTCTGATTGGGTGGGAGTGTGTTTTGAATGGTGGGGGTGTTCTGATTGGGTGGGGGTGTGTTCTGAGTGGATGGGCTGGTCTCAGCTGCCAGCTCCAGACCTGAGCTGGTGAGTTGTGCTGCTTTTGTTCGGCTTCGTGTTTGTGGTGGTGCCATGTTTTTATAGTGGGTGTCAGTTTGCTTATTGTGTGGTTTGGAGGGGTTTAAAGTGGCTGATGTTGCAGCTGTAGTTAGGTTTCTGTTTTGTGGTTGTGTGTCTTTATCGTTGTGGGTTCGGATTTGCTTTTTGGATGGTTGTGTGGTGGTGATGTCATGTGATGTTATCATGAGTTTGGGTCTGGTATCATTCTTGGTGGTTGGGCTTCGTCTGTCAATCAAGGCGGGTTTCCAAATGGCTGGTAGACGAGAGGTATCATCTCGTTTATTCATGCTGTGGGGGCGTTTTTCTATCTCAATGGCTTCTCTGATTATTCTGTTGTTAAAATGTTCAATTTTGGCAATAGTTTTGGTTTTTTTAAAATCAATTTCATGTCCCGTGGCTTCAAAGTGTTGGACCAGGGATGAAGTTTGTTCTCCCTTTCTGAGTGAGTTTTTGTGCTCTTCAATGCGTGCACTTATTCTTCTGTTGGTCTGTCCGATGTATGTGGTGGGGCAGGTGGTGCATGGGATTTCGTATACTCCTTGGTTTTCTAACCCAATTATGTCCTTGGGGTTTCTTAGGATGGTGGATATTTTTCTGTCTGTGTAGAATGCTGTTTTGATGTTGTGTTTTTGGAGGACCTTGCTGATTCTGTCTGTGGTCCCTTTTAAGTATGGGAGGAGGGCTTTGCCATTTTCTTGTTCTCTGTCTTGGGTTTTTGTGGGTGTCTCTCTTCGGATTAAGTTGGTAATCGTATTTCTTTGGAATCCATTGGCTGTTAGTACATTAGTGAGAGTGTGTAGTTCGGTTTTTAGGTGTTGTTCGTCAGCTAGGTGTTTTGTTCTGGAGATGAGTGTCTTGGCTACGGAGTTGATCTGTGCTGGGTGGTGGTGTGAGAGTGCGTTCAGATAGCGGTTTGTGTGTGTTTTTTTATGGTAGATAGTGTGTCCTAGGGAGCCGTTGGATTTCTTGTAGACTAAGACATCAAGGAAGGGAAGTTGATTGTTAGCTTCTGTTTCCATGGTGAATTGTATTTTGGGGTGTAGGCTATTGAGGTGTATGAGGAAGTCATCCAGTTTTTCTTTGCCGTGTGGCCAGATTACGAAGGTGTCATCTACGTATCTGAGCCAGAGTTTGGGTTTGTGGTTGGATTTTTCTAGAGCGAGGGTTTCAAAGTGTTCCATGTAGAGGTTTGCGATGACAGGTGAGAGGGGTGATCCCATGGGTGCTCCTTCCATTTGTTTGTATCTTTGTCCATTGTAGATGAAGTATGTGTTAGATAGGCAGTGGTTGGTCAGATCTAGGATGTGTTTTGGGGGGTTGTATTTATTTAGGATAGCTGTCAAGGCTTCTTTGATTGGCACTTGGGTGAAGAGGGATACGACATCGAAGCTCACAAGTAGGTCCCAGGGCTGTAAGTTTAGTTTACTTATGATCTCTATGAATTGGAATGAATCTTGTACGTGTGAGGTGATGGAATTTGCGTAAGGCTGTAGTTGTTTGGCAAGAAATTTGGCTAGATTTTGTAGAGGTGAGCCTATGGAGCTGACTTAAAAGGGACCACAGACAGAATCAGCAAGGTCCTCCAAAAACACAACATCAAAACAGCATTCTACACAGACAGAAAAATATCCACCATCCTAAGAAACCCCAAGGACATAATTGGGTTAGAAAACCAAGGAGTATACGAAATCCCATGCACCACCTGCCCCACCACATACATCGGACAGACCAACAGAAGAATAAGTGCACGCATTGAAGAGCACAAAAACTCACTCAGAAAGGGAGAACAAACTTCATCCCTGGTCCAACACTTTGAAGCCACGGGACATGAAATTGATTTTAAAAAAACCAAAACTATTGCCAAAATTGAACATTTTAACAACAGAATAATCAGAGAAGCCATTGAGATAGAAAAACGCCCCCACAGCATGAATAAACGAGATGATACCTCTCGTCTACCAGCCATTTGGAAACCCGCCTTGATTGACAGACGAAGCCCAACCACCAAGAATGATACCAGACCCAAACTCATGATAACATCACATGACATCACCACCACACAACCATCCAAAAAGCAAATCCGAACCCACAACGATAAAGACACACAACCACAAAACAGAAACCTAACTACAGCTGCAACATCAGCCACTTTAAACCCCTCCAAACCACACAATAAGCAAACTGACACCCACTATAAAAACATGGCACCACCACAAACACGAAGCCGAACAAAAGCAGCACAACTCACCAGCTCAGGTCTGGAGCTGGCAGCTGAGACCAGCCCATCCACTCAGAACACACCCCCACCCAATCAGAACACCCCCACCATTCAAAACACACTCCCACCCAATCAGAACACACTTGGTCCCCTACCCAATCAGAGCACACCTCCACAGAACACACCCCCTCTGGCAGTTTAAAAAAGAGGAACAAACAGCCACATGCTTCTCCCAGAAGAAGGAAACAGAAGCCTGATGATGATGGATGGGATTCCATCGAAACGTTGCGCCTACACCTTTAATTCTACGCGGGGAAAAACCCGAAAAACCAAGGATCCACATACAGGCACCCGCGAAAACCTCAGAAAACAAATATCTTACCTCTACGGGGAGGAAATCCACCAGCTAACTAGGACCTACGAAAAACTCGAAGTACGAAGAGCTTCCATTCTGTGTGACCTCACATTCCTACGCAACTGCCGAGATCAAAATTTAATCCCCACATCCTTCCAATTGAAATTCCACTCCAACTCTGCAGCCATCAAACGCATCCTGATAAGAACTGAACTGGCCCTAATCAGAAACGAACTCCACACAAAAAGATTCCTCCTGGACCGAATCAACAGAGACCTCCTCACACTTCACCTCAAACTCAGCAACAAGATCCACCCCACACTTTGGGACAAATTCAAACAAATTGCTGTCTGGAGAGCTGAAACAGAGACTGCCTACAAAACAGACACACACACCAATAAACTCCGAAGACTAAAGGAACGCCAGAAACAAACCCCTCCTCTCCCACAGCAACACATGAAACAAACTGTGCACAACATCTCAGATAGGATTCTCACCAAAGCCGAAACCAACGTCCTGTCTAAAGGATTTAATTTTGCAGTCGCTCCCAAACACATTCCCACGGAAACCATTATATGCGGAGTCGAATCCAGCCTGACCAAAATCAACCCTGATGACGCCAACAAAATCAGACTCGAAGTGACCAACATCCTCTGCACCAGCAAACCACCCAAAAGCAACTTACCCAAAGAGGAACAGACAGCACTACTTAACCTAAAAAATGACACCAGCATAATCATTCTGCCAGCAGACAAAGGCAACGCCACGGTGGTAATGAACTCATCTGACTACCATACCAAATTATCCAACCTACTCCGAGACTCCACATACAAACTCCTCAAGACAGATCCCACCACCTACCTGGAAAAAACCACAAAATCAAAAATAAAAGCCACCCCCATCAGTGAAGAGATCCAGAAAACAATCATTCCCAGAGAAAAATCATCCAGATGTCCTAAGCTCTATGGTCTGCCCAAGATACACAAAGAAGGAACTCCACTCAGACCCATAGTCAGCTCCATAGGCTCACCTCTACAAAATCTAGCCAAATTTCTTGCCAAACAACTACAGCCTTACGCAAATTCCATCACCTCACACGTACAAGATTCATTCCAATTCATAGAGATCATAAGTAAACTAAACTTACAGCCCTGGGACCTACTTGTGAGCTTCGATGTCGTATCCCTCTTCACCCAAGTGCCAATCAAAGAAGCCTTGACAGCTATCCTAAATAAATACAACCCCCCAAAACACATCCTAGATCTGACCAACCACTGCCTATCTAACACATACTTCATCTACAATGGACAAAGATACAAACAAATGGAAGGAGCACCCATGGGATCACCCCTCTCACCTGTCATCGCAAACCTCTACATGGAACACTTTGAAACCCTCGCTCTAGAAAAATCCAACCACAAACCCAAACTCTGGCTCAGATACGTAGATGACACCTTCGTAATCTGGCCACACGGCAAAGAAAAACTGGATGACTTCCTCATACACCTCAATAGCCTACACCCCAAAATACAATTCACCATGGAAACAGAAGCTAACAATCAACTTCCCTTCCTTGATGTCTTAGTCTACAAGAAATCCAACGGCTCCCTAGGACACACTATCTACCATAAAAAAACACACACAAACCGCTATCTGAACGCACTCTCACACCACCACCCAGCACAGATCAACTCCGTAGCCAAGACACTCATCTCCAGAACAAAACACCTAGCTGACGAACAACACCTAAAAACCGAACTACACACTCTCACTAATGTACTAACAGCCAATGGATTCCAAAGAAATACGATTACCAACTTAATCCGAAGAGAGACACCCACAAAAACCCAAGACAGAGAACAAGAAAATGGCAAAGCCCTCCTCCCATACTTAAAAGGGACCACAGACAGAATCAGCAAGGTCCTCCAAAAACACAACATCAAAACAGCATTCTACACAGACAGAAAAATATCCACCATCCTAAGAAACCCCAAGGACATAATTGGGTTAGAAAACCAAGGAGTATACGAAATCCCATGCACCACCTGCCCCACCACATACATCGGACAGACCAACAGAAGAATAAGTGCACGCATTGAAGAGCACAAAAACTCACTCAGAAAGGGAGAACAAACTTCATCCCTGGTCCAACACTTTGAAGCCACGGGACATGAAATTGATTTTAAAAAAACCAAAACTATTGCCAAAATTGAACATTTTAACAACAGAATAATCAGAGAAGCCATTGAGATAGAAAAACGCCCCCACAGCATGAATAAACGAGATGATACCTCTCGTCTACCAGCCATTTGGAAACCCGCCTTGATTGACAGACGAAGCCCAACCACCAAGAATGATACCAGACCCAAACTCATGATAACATCACATGACATCACCACCACACAACCATCCAAAAAGCAAATCCGAACCCACAACGATAAAGACACACAACCACAAAACAGAAACCTAACTACAGCTGCAACATCAGCCACTTTAAACCCCTCCAAACCACACAATAAGCAAACTGACACCCACTATAAAAACATGGCACCACCACAAACACGAAGCCGAACAAAAGCAGCACAACTCACCAGCTCAGGTCTGGAGCTGGCAGCTGAGACCAGCCCATCCACTCAGAACACACCCCCACCCAATCAGAACACCCCCACCATTCAAAACACACTCCCACCCAATCAGAACACACTTGGTCCCCTACCCAATCAGAGCACACCTCCACAGAACACACCCCCTCTGGCAGTTTAAAAAAGAGGAACAAACAGCCACATGCTTCTCCCAGAAGAAGGAAACAGAAGCCTGATGATGATGGATGGGATTCCATCGAAACGTTGCGCCTACACCTTTAATTCTACGCGGGGAAAAACCCGAAAAACCAAGGATCCACATAGATAGATAGATAGATAGATAGATAGATAGATAGATAGATAGATAGATAGATAGATAGATAGATAGATAGATAGATAAAGATAGAAATGCAGGCATGCAGATAGAGATAGAGATAGAGATAGATAGATAGAGAGAGAGAGAGAGAGAGAGAGAGAGAGACAGACAGACAGACTGTCACTGCACGTTTTTTTTTGTTCGTCAGAAAGGTTCATTTCTAACTGTACATTTCCCCTGCTCTCTGCACCTGTTGTGATAACTTATCTGGTAACCATAGTGAATCCCATATGACTAGCTATGTTATGGTTTCAGTCTGTTTAGTGCGCATGTCTAGAAGAAGTTCCCAGAGTTATTATCTGTATTGTTCTTTTTTCACTTTGCTGTTACTGTCTGTTACGTTAGGATGAAGCTAGCTAGCTCTGTATAATATATATTTAGTTTTTACATTTTTGTAAGTAAAAGGTATTTAGTAAGATTATGCGTCGTGTTTTTCTTGCCTTCCTGCAAGTGTAACATGCATTCTCTGAAGCACGGTCCGTCGCCCTCTACAAAGGTGATTTTTACCTTGACATTTTGGTATCGAGGATGGTTTGATTTATGTTTTTGGAGAAGCATGTTTCTGCGGCTGTTATCAGTTAGTTAGTGCTTGTGGGGCAGCGGTGATTAACTGCTGAAACATGTCAGGAAGGAAGCCACGGCTGAAACGGGAGGCCAGGAGTTTGTCTGTTGGGCATCTCCCTTCGACCTTAAGAACTCCGATAGCTTCGGCCACACGCCTTGGAGAAGACGCGCCTGCTCCTGTCCACGATGCAAGGTCAGTCACTCCTTTTTCTACTTTTCCAAGCTCCCTGGCAGCTGCTTTTGAAAATGTTCACACTCCAGGGGCTCACGATGAATTTCAAAGGCTTGGAGCGAAACTTAAAGTTCAGCCGAAGAAAATTCCTTCTGCTCCTTCAAGCCCCAAGCAAACTATGCGAGATAGGGCTATGCAAGGCTACTGTGAACTAATTGGGGTTTTTGAAAGGCGTTTGCAGCAGGCAAAGAAATATGTGTCAATGGTTCAGCAATATGAGAGGAAGTATGAGCATGAACCGGCCATATTGCCACACCCACAAGGAGAAGCCATATTGCCTCCTTCTTCCCCAAAGCTAAAGTCACGCCCATCATTGAGTGTCATGCAAGACGAATGGGAACCGGAGGCTCCTATGTCACATGATTATGGGCTGTCCCAAAGGACATACAGAGCCACAGTGATGCCTGAAGCAAATGTTATAGCACCATCTACTGGTGAAGCTGCATTAAGACATAAATTGGAGCTCTCACTCTCGCAATTGTCTATGGAGGAGTCTTTGCTCAGAGATACAAGATTTCTGCCATCATCTGAGGCTCCAGTCCCTGATGGTGCTAGGATTCCTGTTACTATTGCTTCTCCTGTTAATATTGCTTCTATGCAAGCCCCTCTACCTGGCAGAGCACAGCCATATTTAACCCACATGCAATTGCCACCGGGTTCTTATATGCGAAGGCCAGTGTCATCTGCAGATTATGCTAATGCACCAGTCCCAGCGCCAGCGCCTCCTGCTGGCCAGGGTGGAATAGCAGCTCAAAGACAGTCACAGCCAGCACCAAGACTACCGGCAGCTTCAATGCAACTGCCGCATGTCCAGGCACAGACGCCACTGGTGCCCCCTGCAGGTTATGGTCGGATTGCACAACCTGCACAGCCAGTACCTCAATTGTATATTCCTCATCAAACACCTTCCATTGTACCACTGGCTGGTGACTCAAAATTAAAGAAGTCAGGACAGAATTACAGGGCATGGGTCAGCGAGGTTGGACTTTTGCTACGCAGAGAAGGTACTCACATGATGGTGTTTAATCCTCCTGCCCAGCCATGGACTCCTGACATATGGGACTTGGATAATAGAGCATGCACAACATTATTGATGTCAATGGACACTGAATTGCAGCTCACGTTTTCACAAGACGCAACTGCCCAACAAATTTGGACTCAGTTAGAGGCATGTTATCGGCCTACATCAATTGAGTCTACATGTTTACTTTTGTCTGAGTTCCATGGTTCCAGATTAAAACCTGGTGAACATATTGGAGCACATTTGACTAAAATGAAAGGTATTAGAAAAGAACTGGGTGAAAAAGGCTATCCTATTGATGATTTTCAAATGATCAGCATTATCATCAATTCTTTGAATCATGAGTGGAAAGATGCTATTTCCAAGATTAATCAAGTGCCTATTGCTCAACGCACAGTGGATCATGTATGCAGGATCTTAGCCGAAGAAGAGGCAGTTATGCAAGCTGCGCCACATTTAAGGGAACCACCTGCATCAAGAGCTTCAGCGAGGCGTGCCTTCCGTGGAAGGACCTACGTTCCAAGAATGCCAAGATGCTACATCTGCAATCGTGTGGGACATGCCACCCGGGATTGTCCCCAACGAGTTCCAGCGCCCGTCACATACCAGCCCAGAGGAACAGATTCCAGAGGAGGCAGAGGTAGAGGAGGACGACAAGGTCGTGGTCGTGGTTCCAGGCGTGATCCACAAGCTCCACTTGCCACATTGGTTGTGACCAACGATCCACAGCCTCAACCAGAGTACGACAGACGACTTCTTTGGACTTTGGACAGTGGAGCAGCATTACATGTTACCTACAGAAAAGAGCTTTACACTGAGATGCACGAGCCTGAACCTGAACTTCGTGAACTTTACTCTTTTTCCAATCATCCTGTTCAGGTCATGGGAAAAGGAACTGTCTATATTGAAGAGCTTGATGCTCTCATTCCAAATGTTTACTATGTTCCGTCTGCCAGTAGTAATTTGCTTAGTCAGAGTCATTTGTCTAGGTTTTCTCGTTTTCAGGTCCACCATCTTGAAAAAGCAAGTTATATAGTCAAAGACGGAGATATTGTTGCTGAAACCATGTTGATTGGTGGTGTTTATTACTTAAAACCAAAGCCTAAGCAGCAAGAGCAGGCAAGTATACACGTTCCAAAGAGCACAGGCCCAGAGAGAGACGTCTCAGAGAGAGATCCTGTTGCTACTCCAAAGGTTCCTAATACTGATAAAAATACAAAAAAGACACAGGTTGCTCACAGCAAGCCTGGGGTTCCTAATAAAAATGCTAAAGTTGAGAATTCACTAACAGGTAAACCTTTGCATTCCAGGTGTATCCATAAGTGGCACAGAAGATTGGGTCATGCCAGTTTCCGTGTTTTGAAGAAGATGCCAGAGTTCGCAAGAGGTTTGGATCTAAAGGGGTGTAAGGTGTTCTTGGACTGTGCTGTCTGCAAGAAAGCCAAATCCAAGGCAGCAGCAATTCCAAAACGCGCTACACGCCTGTCAACACGCATTTTTGATTTGGTACACACTGACATAGTTGGTCCTTTTGCACCAACACTTGGTGGTAAAAGATAGTTCTTGACAATCGTTGACAATTATTCTAGATATGGATATGTATATCCTATGAAAGAAAAATCTGAGACCTTTCAGATCTTTAAAGACTTTGCTAGTCTTGTCTATACCCAATTCGAGGTCAACATTGCCAGAATCCAGAGTGATCGCGGTGCTGAATTCATGTCTCAGCGTTTCCAGGACTGGATGCGTGAGAATGGGATAGTACATCAGACATCCGCTCCTTATACTCCAGCTGAAAATGGGGTGGCAGAACGCAGAAATGGGGTTTTGCAAACCATGATGCGTTGCCTCCTTGAAGATGCTAACCTCAGTCTTCCATACTGGGGTGAAGCTATCAAATATGCTAACCATATCGTCAACCGTACTTGGAGTAGTGTGATAAATCAGACCCCTTATTTCATGTTGTATGGACACAAGCCTGATCTCTCACATCTCCATATTTTTGGTTCCTATGCTATGGTGAATATTCCTTTAGCCCAAAGAAAGAAAGGGGGTCCTGCAGCAAAAAGGATGAGATTTATGGGCATTGATGATAATTCAAAATGGAGCAAATACATTGACTCTCATCATGTTATTGTGATTTCACAATCTGCTACTTTTGAGGAAGATGCGGACTGGTCCAGGATTCATTCTAACGATCCTGGAGTTTATTTTCCTAGAGATGATGTTGCTGATGCCACGCAACCTGATCAAGAATCACAGGAGAATGTTCCTTCCACGAGTTCTTCTCAACCTACTGTTCCGTCTTCGCAAGCCGCCGATGTTGCTGCTGGCGACGATGATGAAGACGAGGACGACACAGAAGAAGAATGGACGGTTGGCCCGCGGCGTTCCAAGAGGTCCACAAAGGGAATTCCTCCAAAACGGTATTCGTGGCAAGTAACAAAAACACCTGTACCTTTGATTTGTAATGTAACACTTCCACCTGAGAAGTTCACACAGATCAAACATCTCCCTGAATCAGAACAGGATAAATGGTTTGAGGCAATGCAGGCTGAAATGGACAGTCTAAAGAAACTTCAAGTGTTTACGCCTGCGAGCCCTCCAGCAAACAAGAAAGTTATTGGTACTCGATGGGTCTACAGGATCAAAAAGAAGCCGAATGGTGAGTCGTTGTACAAGGCCAGACTCGTAGCCCAGGGTTTTGCTCAACGTTATCCTGAGGACTATACAAATACATACTCACCCACAGTGCGGACTGAAAGTGTGAAAATTGCTTTAGCCACTGCAACTATCCTTGGCCTGGAAGTTTTCCAGTTCGACGTTGAAACGGCTTATCTACACGCTGATCTTGATGAAGACATCTACGTCAAAGGTCCTCCAGGTTTCAGACAGCAAGAAGGGGATACCTGGTTTCTACACAAAAGTCTTTATGGTCTGAAACAGTCTGGTTTAATGTGGTACTTATGTCTTTCTGACAAACTAAATTCAATGGGCTTTATTAAGTCCGAAACAGATGAATGCGTGTTTACCAAAAGATCCGGTAATAAGTATGAGATAATTCTTGTTTATGTCGATGACATTGTTTATATTGGTCCAAATAAGCAGATGAGTGAGGTTTTTGCTAAAGCTTTACAAAAGTTTTTCAC
>NC_139522.1:15684304-15689304 GCF_947247035.1 Vipera ursinii
AGACAGACAGACAGACAGACAGACAGACAGACAGATAGATAGATAGATAGATAGATAGATAGACAAACAGATAATCAGATAGAGATAGAGAGAGAGAGAGAGAGAGAGACACAGGCATAGATAGATAGATAGATAGATAGATAGATAGATAGATAGATAGATAGATAGATAGATAGATAGATAGATAGATAGAAAGACAGAAAGACAGACAGACAGACAGATAGATAGATAGATAGATAGATAGATAGATATATAGATAGATAGATAGACAAACAGATAATCAGATAGATAGAGAGAGAGAGAGACAGGCAGAGATAGATAGATAGATAGATAGATAGATAGATAGATAGATAGATAGATAGATAGATAGATAGATAGATGATAGATAAAGATAGAAATGCAGGCATGCAGATAGAGATAGATAGATAGATAGATAGATAGATAGATAGATAGATAGATAGACAAACAGATAATCAGATAGATAGATAGATAGATAGATAGATAGATAGATAGATAGATAGATAGATAGATAGATAGATAGATAGATAGATAGATAGATAGATAGATAGATAGATAAAGATAGAGATTCAGGCAGAGATAGATAGATAGATAGATAGATAGATAGATAGATAGATAGATAGATAGATAGATAGATAGATAGATAGATAGATAGATAGATAGACAAACAGATAATCAGATAGAGAGAGAGAGAGAGAGAGAGAGACAGGGAGAGATAGATAGATAGATAGATAGATAGATAGATAGATAGATAGACAAACAGATAATCAGATAGATAGATAGATAGATAGATAGATAGATAGATAGATAGATAGATAGATAGATAGATAGATAGATAGATAGATAGATAGATAGATAGATAAAGATAGAGATTCAGGCAGAGATAGATAGATAGATAGATAGATAGATAGATAGATAGATAGATAGATAGATAGATAGATAGATAGATAGACAAACAGATAATCAGAGAGAGAGAGAGAGAGAGAGAGAGAGACAGGGAGAGATAGATAGATAGATAGATAGATAGATAGATAGATAGATAGATAGATAGATGATAGATAAAGATAGAAATGCAGGCATGCAGATAGAGATAGATAGATAGATAGATAGATAGATAGATAGATAGATAGATAGATAGACAGACAGACAGACAGACAGACAGACAGACAGACAGACAGACAGACAGATAGATAGATAAAGATAGAGAGTCAGGCAGAGATAGATGGATGGATGGATGGATAGATAGATAGATAGATAGATAGATAGATAGATAGATAGATAGATAGATAGATAGATAGATAGATAGATAGATAGATAGAGATAGAGATTCAGGCAGAGATGGATAGATAGATAGATAGATAGATAGATAGATAGATAGATAGATAGATAGATAGATAGATAGATAGATAGATAGATAGATAGATAGATAAAGATAGAGATTCAGGCAGAGATAGATAGATAGATAGATAGATAGATAGATAGATAGATAGATAGATAGATAGATAGATAGATAGACAAACAGATAATCAGAGAGAGAGAGAGAGAGAGAGAGAGAGAGAGACAGGGAGAGATAGATAGATAGATAGATAGATAGATAGATAGATAGATAGATAGATAGATAGATAGATAGATAGATAGATAGATAGATAGAGATAGAGATTCAGGCAGAGATGGATAGATAGATAGATAGATAGATAGATAGATAGATAGATAGATAGATAGATAGATAGATAGATAGATAGATAGATAGATAGATAGATAAATAGATAGACAAACAGATAATCAGATAGATAGATAGATAGATAGATAGATAGATAGATAGATAGATAGATAGATAGATAGATAGATAGATAGATAGATAGATAGATAGATAGATAGATAGATAAAGATAGAGATTCAGGCAGAGATGGATGGATAGATAGATAGATAGATAGATAGATAGATAGATAGATAGATAGATAGATAGATAGATAGATAGATAGACAAACAGAAAATCAGAGAGAGAGAGAGAGAGAGAGAGAGAGAGAGACAGGCAGAGATAGATAGATAGATAGATAGATAGATAGATAGATAGATAGATAGATAGATAGATAGATAAAGATAGAAATGCAGGCATGCAGATAGAGATAGATAGATAGATAGAGAGAGAGAGAGAGAGAGAGAGAGACAGACAGACAGACAGACAGACAGACAGACAGACAGATAGATAGATAGATAGATAGATAGATAGACAAACAGATAATCAGATAGAGATAGAGAGAGAGAGAGAGAGAGAGACACAGGCATAGATAGATAGATAGATAGATAGATAGATAGATAGATAGATAGATAGATAGATAGATAGATAGATAGAAAGACAGAAAGACAGACAGACAGACAGATAGATAGATAGATAGATAGATAGATAGATATATAGATAGATAGATAGACAAACAGATAATCAGATAGATAGAGAGAGAGAGAGACAGGCAGAGATAGATAGATAGATAGATAGATAGATAGATAGATAGATAGATAGATAGATAGATAGATAGATAGATAGATGATAGATAAAGATAGAAATGCAGGCATGCAGATAGAGATAGATAGATAGATAGATAGATAGATAGATAGATAGATAGATAGATAGATAGACAAACAGATAATCAGATAGATAGATAGATAGATAGATAGATAGATAGATAGATAGATAGATAGATAGATAGATAGATAGATAGATAGATAGATAGATAGATAGATAGATAGATAAAGATAGAGATTCAGGCAGAGATAGATAGATAGATAGATAGATAGATAGATAGATAGATAGATAGATAGATAGATAGATAGATAGATAGATAGATAGATAGATAGACAAACAGATAATCAGATAGAGAGAGAGAGAGAGAGAGAGAGACAGGGAGAGATAGATAGATAGATAGATAGATAGATAGATAGATAGATAGACAAACAGATAATCAGATAGATAGATAGATAGATAGATAGATAGATAGATAGATAGATAGATAGATAGATAGATAGATAGATAGATAGATAGATAGATAGATAGATAGATAAAGATAGAGATTCAGGCAGAGATAGATAGATAGATAGATAGATAGATAGATAGATAGATAGATAGATAGATAGATAGATAGATAGATAGACAAACAGATAATCAGAGAGAGAGAGAGAGAGAGAGAGAGAGACAGGGAGAGATAGATAGATAGATAGATAGATAGATAGATAGATAGATAGATAGATAGATGATAGATAAAGATAGAAATGCAGGCATGCAGATAGAGATAGATAGATAGATAGATAGATAGATAGATAGATAGATAGATAGATAGACAGACAGACAGACAGACAGACAGACAGACAGACAGACAGACAGACAGATAGATAGATAAAGATAGAGAGTCAGGCAGAGATAGATGGATGGATGGATGGATAGATAGATAGATAGATAGATAGATAGATAGATAGATAGATAGATAGATAGATAGATAGATAGATAGATAGATAGAGATAGAGATTCAGGCAGAGATGGATAGATAGATAGATAGATAGATAGATAGATAGATAGATAGATAGATAGATAGATAGATAGATAGATAGATAGATAGATAGATAGATAGATAAAGATAGAGATTCAGGCAGAGATAGATAGATAGATAGATAGATAGATAGATAGATAGATAGATAGATAGATAGATAGATAGACAAACAGATAATCAGAGAGAGAGAGAGAGAGAGAGAGAGAGAGAGACAGGGAGAGATAGATAGATAGATAGATAGATAGATAGATAGATAGATAGATAGATAGATAGATAGATAGATAGAGATAGAGATTCAGGCAGAGATGGATAGATAGATAGATAGATAGATAGATAGATAGATAGATAGATAGATAGATAGATAGATAGATAGATAGATAGATAGATAGATAGATAGATAAATAGATAGACAAACAGATAATCAGATAGATAGATAGATAGATAGATAGATAGATAGATAGATAGATAGATAGATAGATAGATAGATAGATAGATAGATAGATAGATAGATAGATAAAGATAGAGATTCAGGCAGAGATGGATGGATAGATAGATAGATAGATAGATAGATAGATAGATAGATAGATAGATAGATAGATAGATAGATAGATAGATAGATAGACAAACAGAAAATCAGAGAGAGAGAGAGAGAGAGAGAGAGAGAGAGACAGGCAGAGATAGATAGATAAATAGATAGATAGATAGATAGATAGATAGATAGATAGATAGATAGATAGATAGATTGATAGATAGATAGATAGATAGATAGATATAGAGAGACAGGCATGCGCAAATAGACAGATAGATAGATAGATAGATAGATAGACAGACAGACAGACAGACAGACAGACAGACAGACAGACAGACAGATAGATAGATAAAGATAGAGAGTCAGGCAGAGATGGATAGATAGATAGATAGATAGATAAATAGATAGATAGATAGATAGATAGATAGATAGATAGATAGATAGATAGATAGGTGGATAGATAGATAGATAGATAGATAGATAGATAGATAGAAAGATAGATATATAGATAGATAGATAGATAGATAGATAGATAGATAGATAGATAGATAGATAGATAGATAGATAATCAGATAGATAGATAGATAGATAGATAGATAGATAGATAGATAGATAGACAGACAGACAGACAGACAGACAGACAGACAGACAGACAGACAGATAGATAGATAAAGAGATGGATAGATAGATAGATAGATAGATAGATAGATAGATAGATAGATAGATAGATAGATAGACAGATAATCAGATAGATAGATAGATAGATAGATAGATAGATAGATAGATAGATAGATAGATAGATAGATAGATAGATAGATAGATAGATAGATAAAGATAGAGATTCAGGCAGAGATGGATAGATAGATAGATAGATAGATAGATAGATAGATAGATAGATAGATAGATAGATAGAT
>NC_139522.1:15744304-15752918 GCF_947247035.1 Vipera ursinii
ATAGATAGATAGATAGATAGATAGATAGATAGATAGATAGATAGATAGATAGATAGACAGATAATCAGATAGATAGATAGATAGATAGATAGATAGATAGATAGAGAGAGAGAGAGAGAGAGAGAGAGAGAGAGAGAGAGGCAGAGATAGATAGATAGATAGATAGATAGATAGAGATTGAGAGACAGGCATGCGCAAATAGATAGATAGATAGATAGATAGATAGATAGATAGATAGATAGATAGATAGATAGATAGACAGACAGATAATCAGATAGATAGATAGATAGATAGAGAGAGAGAGAGATTGAGAGAGAGAGGCAGAGATAGATAGATAGATGATAGATAGATAGATAGATAGATAGATAGATAGATAGATAGATAGATAGATAGATAGATAGATAGATAGAGATTGAGAGACAGGCATGCGCAAATAGATAGATAGATAGATAGATAGATAGATAGATAGATAGATAGATAGATAGATAGATAGATAGATAGATAGATGATAGATAAAGATAGAGATGCAGGCATGCAGATAGAGATAGATAGATAGATAGATAGATAGATAGATAGATAGATAGATAGATAGATAGATAGATAGATGATAGATAAAGATAGAGATGCAGGCATGCAGATAGAGATAGATAGATAGATAGATAGATAGATAGATAGATAGATAGATAGATAGATAGATAGAGAGAGAGAGAGATAGACAGACAGACAGACAGACAGACAGACAGATAGATAGATAGATAGACAAACAGATAATCAGATAGAGAGAGAGAGAGACAGTCAGAGATAGATAGATAGATAGATAGATAGATAGATAGATAGATAGATAGATAGATAGATAGATAGATAGATAGATAGAGATTGAGAGACAGGCATGCACAAATAGATAGACAGATAGATAGATAGATAGATAGATAGATAGATAGATAGATAGATAGATAGATAGATAGATAGATAGATAGATAGATAGATAGATAGATAGATAGAGATTGAGAGACAGGCATGCGCAAATAGATAGATAGATAGATAGATAGATAGATAGATAGATAGATAGATAGATAGATAGATAGATAGATAGATAGATGATAGATAAAGATAGAGATGCAGGCATGCAGATAGAGATAGATAGATAGATAGATAGATAGATAGATAGATAGATAGATAGATAGATAGATAGATAGATAGATAGATAGATAGAGATTGAGAGACAGGCATGCGCAAATAGATAGATAGATAGATAGATAGATAGATAGATAGATAGATAGATAGATAGATAGATAGATAGATAGATAGATAGATAGATGATAGATAAAGATAGAGATGCAGGCATGCAGATAGAGATAGATAGATAGATAGATAGATAGATAGATAGATAGATAGATAGATAGATAGATAGATAGATAGATAGATAGAGATTGAGAGACAGGCATGCACAAATAGATAGATAGATAGATAGATAGATAGATAGATAGATAGATAGATAGATAGATAGATAGATAGATAGATAGATAGATTGATAGATAGATAGATAGATAGATAGATAGATAGATAGATAGATAGATAGAGATTGAGAGACAGGCATGCGCAAATAGATAGATAGATAGATAGATAGATAGATAGATAGATAGATAGATAGATAGATAGATAGATAGATAGATAGATAGATAGATAGATGATAGATAAAGATAGAGATGCAGGCATGCAGATAGAGATAGATAGATAGATAGATAGATAGATAGATAGAGAGAGAGAGAGAGAGAGAGAGAGAGATAGACAGACAGACAGACAGACAGACAGACAGATAGATAGATAGATAGACAAACAGATAATCAGATAGAGAGACAGAGAGACAGGCAGAGATAGATAGATAGATAGATAGATAGATAGATAGATAGATAGATAGATAGATAGATAGATAGACAGACAGACAGATAATCAGATAAAGAGAGAGAGAGAGAGAGAGAGAGGCAGAGATAGATAGATGATAGATAGATAGATAGATAGACAGACAGATAGATAGATAGATAGATAGATAGATAGATAGATAGATAGATAGATAGATAGAGATTGAGAGACAGGCATGCACAAATAGATAGATAGATAGATAGATAGATAGATAGATAGATAGATAGATAGATAGATAGATAGATAGATAGATAGATAGATAGATGATAGATAAAGATAGAGATGCAGGCATGCAGATAGAGATAGATAGATAGATAGATAGATAGATAGATAGAGAGAGAGAGAGAGAGAGAGAGAGAGAGAGACAGGCAGAGATAGATAGATAGATAGATAGATAGATAGATAGATAGATAGATAGATAGATAGATAGATAGATAGATAGATAGATAGAGATTGAGAGACAGGCATGCACAAATAGATAGATAGATAGATAGATAGATAGATAGATAGATAGATAGATAGATAGATAGATAGATAGATAGATAGATAGATAGATAGATAGATAGAGATTGAGAGACAGGCATGCGCAAATAGATAGATAGATAGATAGATAGATAGATAGATAGATAGATAGATAGATAGATAGATAGATAGACAGATAGATAGATAGATAGATAGATAGAGATTGAGAGACAGGCATGCGCAAATAGATAGATAGATAGATAGATAGATAGATAGATAGATAGATAGATAGATAGATAGATAGATAGATAGATAGATAGACAGATAATCAGATAGATAGATAGATAGATAGATAGATAGATAGATAGAGAGAGAGAGAGAGAGAGAGAGAGAGAGAGAGAGGCAGAGATAGATAGATAGATAGATAGATAGATAGATAGATAGATAGATAGATAGATAGATAGATAGATAGATAGAGATTGAGAGACAGGCATGCGCAAATAGATAGATAGATAGATAGATAGATAGATAGATAGATAGATAGATAGATAGATAGATAGATAGATAGACAGACAGATAATCAGATAGATAGATAGATAGAGAGAGAGAGAGAGAGATTGAGAGAGAGAGGCAGAGATAGATAGATAGATGATAGATAGATAGATAGATAGATAGATAGATAGATAGATAGATAGATAGATAGATAGATAGATAGAGATTGAGAGACAGGCATGCGCAAATAGATAGATAGATAGATAGATAGATAGATAGATAGATAGATAGATAGATAGATAGATAGATAGATAGATAGATAGATGATAGATAAAGATAGAGATGCAGGCATGCAGATAGAGATAGATAGATAGATAGATAGATAGATAGATAGATAGATAGATAGATAGATAGATAGATAGATAGAGAGAGAGATAGACAGACAGACAGACAGACAGACAGACAGACAGATAGATAGATAGATAGACAAACAGATAATCAGATAGAGAGAGAGAGAGACAGTCAGAGATAGATAGATAGATAGATAGATAGATAGATAGATAGATAGATAGATAGATAGATAGATAGATAGAGATTGAGAGACAGGCATGCACAAATAGATAGATAGATAGATAGATAGATAGATAGATAGATAGATAGATAGATAGATAGATAGATAGATAGATAGATAGATAGATAGATAGATAGATAGAGATTGAGAGACAGGCATGCGCAAATAGATAGATAGATAGATAGATAGATAGATAGATAGATAGATAGATAGATAGATAGATAGATAGATAGATAGATAGATAGATAGATAGATAGATAGATAGAGATTGAGAGACAGGCATGCGCAAATAGATAGATAGATAGATAGATAGATAGATAGATAGATAGATAGATAGATAGATAGATAGATAGATAGATAGATAGATGATAGATAAAGATAGAGATGCAGGCATGCAGATAGAGATAGATAGATAGATAGATAGATAGATAGATAGATAGATAGATAGATAGATAGATAGATAGATAGAGATTGAGAGACAGGCATGCACAAATAGATAGATAGATAGATAGATAGATAGATAGATAGATAGATAGATAGATAGATAGATAGATAGATTGATAGATAGATAGATAGATAGAGATTGAGAGACAGGCATGCGCAAATAGATAGATAGATAGATAGATAGATAGATAGATAGATAGATAGATAGATAGATAGATAGATAGATAGATAGATAGATAGATAGATAGATAGATGATAGATAAAGATAGAGATGCAGGCATGCAGATAGAGATAGATAGATAGATAGATAGATAGATAGATAGATAGATAGATAGAGAGAGAGAGAGAGAGAGAGATAGACAGACAGACAGACAGACAGACAGACAGACAGATAGATAGATAGATAGACAAACAGATAATCAGATAGAGAGACAGAGAGACAGGCAGAGATAGATAGATAGATAGATAGATAGATAGATAGATAGATAGATAGACAGACAGACAGATAATCAGATAAAGAGAGAGAGAGAGAGAGAGAGAGAGAGAGGCAGAGATAGATAGATAGATGATAGATAGATAGATAGATAGACAGACAGACAGACAGACAGACAGATAGATAGATAGATAGATAGATAGATAGATAGATAGATAGATAGATAGATAGATAGATAGATAGATAGAGATTGAGAGACAGGCATGCACAAATAGATAGATAGATAGATAGATAGATAGATAGATAGATAGATAGATAGATAGATAGATAGATAGATAGATAGATAGATAGATGATAGATAAAGATAGAGATGCAGGCATGCAGATAGAGATAGATAGATAGATAGATAGATAGATAGATAGATAGATAGATAGAGAGAGAGAGAGAGAGAGAGAGAGAGACAGGCAGAGATAGATAGATAGATAGATAGATAGATAGATAGATAGATAGATAGATAGATAGATAGATAGATAGAGATTGAGAGACAGGCATGCACAAATAGATAGATAGATAGATAGATAGATAGATAGATAGATAGATAGATAGATAGATAGATAGATAGATAGATAGATAGATAGATAGATAGATAGAGATTGAGAGACAGGCATGCGCAAATAGATAGATAGATAGATAGATAGATAGATAGATAGATAGATAGATAGATAGATAGATAGATAGATAGATAGACAGATAGATAGATAGATAGATAGATAGATAGAGATTGAGAGACAGGCATGCGCAAATAGATAGATAGATAGATAGATAGATAGATAGATAGATAGATAGATAGATAGATAGATAGATAGATAGATAGATAGATAGATAGATAGATAGACAGATAATCAGATAGATAGATAGATAGATAGATAGATAGATAGATAGAGAGAGAGAGAGAGAGAGAGAGAGTGAGAGAGAGAGGCAGAGATAGATAGATAGATAGATAGATAGATAGATAGATAGATAGAGATTGAGAGACAGGCATGCGCAAATAGATAGATAGATAGATAGATAGATAGATAGATAGATAGATAGATAGATAGACAGACAGATAATCAGATAGATAGATAGATAGAGAGAGAGAGAGAGAGATTGAGAGAGAGAGGCAGAGATAGATAGATAGATGATAGATAGATAGATAGATAGACAGACAGACAGACAGACAGATAGATAGATAGATAGATAGATAGATAGATAGATAGATAGATAGATAGATAGATAGATAGATAGATAGATAGAGATTGAGAGACAGGCATGCACAAATAGATAGATAGATAGATAGATAGATAGATAGATAGATAGATAGATAGATAGATAGATAGATAGATAGATAGATAGATAGATAGATAGATGATAGATAAAGATAGAGATGCAGGCATGCAGATAGAGATAGATAGATAGATAGATAGATAGATAGATAGATAGAGAGAGAGAGAGAGAGAGAGAGAGAGAAGAGAGAGAGAGAGACAGGCAGAGATAGATAGATAGATAGATAGATAGATAGATAGATAGATAGATAGATAGATAGATAGATAGATAGATAGATAGAGATTGAGAGACAGGCATGCACAAATAGATAGATAGATAGATAGATAGATAGATAGATAGATAGATAGATAGATAGATAGATAGATAGATAGATAGATAGATAGATAGATAGATAGATAGATAGAGATTGAGAGACAGGCATGCGCAAATAGATAGATAGATAGATAGATAGATAGATAAGATAGATAGATAGATAGATAGATAGATAGATAGATAGATAGACAGATAGATAGATAGATAGATAGATAGATAGATAGAGATTGAGAGACAGGCATGCGCAAATAGATAGATAGATAGATAGATAGATAGATAGATAGATAGATAGATAGATAGATAGATAGATAGATAGATAGATAGACAGATAATCAGATAGATAGATAGATAGATAGATAGATAGATAGATAGATAGAGAGAGAGAGAGAGAGAGAGAGAGAGAGAGAGAGAGGCAGAGATAGATAGATAGATAGATAGATAGATAGAGATTGAGAGACAGGCATGCGCAAATAGATAGATAGATAGATAGATAGATAGATAGATAGATAGATAGATAGATAGACAGACAGATAATCAGATAGATAGATAGATAGAGAGAGAGAGAGAGAGATTGAGAGAGAGAGGCAGAGATAGATAGATAGATGATAGATAGATAGATAGATAGATAGATAGATAGACAGACAGACAGATAATCAGATAAAGAGAGAGAGAGAGAGAGAGAGAGAGAGAGGCAGAGATAGATAGATAGATGATAGATAGATAGATAGATAGACAGACAGACAGATAGATAGATAGATAGATAGATAGATAGATAGATAGATAGATAGATAGATAGATAGAGATTGAGAGACAGGCATGCACAAATAGATAGATAGATAGATAGATAGATAGATAGATAGATAGATAGATAGATAGATAGATAGATAGATAGATAGATAGATAGATAGATAGATAGATGATAGATAAAGATAGAGATGCAGGCATGCAGATAGAGATAGATAGATAGATAGATAGATAGATAGATAGATAGATAGATAGAGAGAGAGAGAGAGAGAGAGAGAGAGAGACAGGCAGAGATAGATAGATAGATAGATAGATAGATAGATAGATAGATAGATAGATAGATAGATAGATAGATAGATAGATAGATAGAGATTGAGAGACAGGCATGCACAAATAGATAGATAGATAGATAGATAGATAGATAGATAGATAGATAGATAGATAGATAGATAGATAGATAGATAGATAGATAGATAGAGATTGAGAGACAGGCATGCGCAAATAGATAGATAGATAGATAGATAGATAGATAGATAGATAGATAGATAGATAGATAGATAGATAGATAGATAGATAGACAGATAGATAGATAGATAGATAGATAGATAGAGATTGAGAGACAGGCATGCGCAAATAGATAGATAGATAGATAGATAGATATAGATAGATAGATAGATAGATAGATAGATAGATAGATAGATAGATAGATAGATAGATAGACAGATAATCAGATAGATAGATAGATAGATAGATAGATAGAGATAGAGAGAGAGAGAGAGAGAGAGAGAGAGAGAGAGAGAGAGAGAGAGGCAGAGATAGATAGATAGATAGATAGATAGATAGAGATTGAGAGACAGGCATGCGCAAATAGATAGATAGATAGATAGATAGATAGATAGATAGATAGATAGACAGACAGATAATCAGATAGATAGATAGATAGAGAGAGAGAGAGAGAGATTGAGAGAGAGAGGCAGAGATAGATAGATAGATGATAGATAGATAGATAGATAGATAGATAGATAGATAGATAGATAGATAGATAGATAGATAGATAGATAGAGATTGAGAGACAGGCATGCGCAAATAGATAGATAGATAGATAGATAGATAGATAGATAGATAGATAGATAGATAGATAGATAGATAGATAGATAGATAGATAGATAGATGATAGATAAAGATAGAGATGCAGGCATGCAGATAGAGATAGATAGATAGATAGATAGATAGATAGATAGATAGATAGATAGATAGAGAGAGAGAGAGATAGACAGACAGACAGACAGACAGACAGATAGATAGATAGATAGACAAACAGATAATCAGATAGAGAGAGAGAGACAGTCAGAGATAGATAGATAGATAGATAGATAGATAGATAGATAGATAGATAGATAGATAGATAGATAGATAGATAGAGATTGAGAGACAGGCATGCACAAATAGATAGATAGATAGATAGATAGATAGATAGATAGATAGATAGATAGATAGATAGATAGATAGATAGATAGATAGATAGATAGATAGAGATTGAGAGACAGGCATGCGCAAATAGATAGATAGATAGATAGATAGATAGATAGATAGATAGATAGATAGATAGATAGATAGATAGATAGATAGATGATAGATAAAGATAGAGATGCAGGCATGCAGATAGAGATAGATAGATAGATAGATAGATAGATAGATAGATAGATAGATAGATAGATAGATAGATAGATAGATAGAGATTGAGAGACAGGCATGCGCAAATAGATAGATAGATAGATAGATAGATAGATAGATAGATAGATAGATAGATAGATAGATAGATAGATAGATAGATAGATGATAGATAAAGATAGAGATGCAGGCATGCAGATAGAGATAGATAGATAGATAGATAGATAGATAGATAGATA